>NC_045167.1:15680032-15687532 GCF_900700415.2 Clupea harengus | reverse complement strand
CCACTGTCTGGGCCCCAGAAGTCATGTGAAATCAGACAGACACACACACACATACACACACACACACACACACACACACATACACACACACACACACACACACACACTGACAAACCTACATGCATGCATAAGCACAATCACACACACCCATACACTCATACTACTTACAAACAAACACACACGAGCAAACATAAACAAACACGTCCATATTCTAACCCATAAAAACACCCAAAGACACTCATAACATAACCGACATACGCACACAGAGACACTCTTCCATTTAGTAGTACTAACACACACACACACACACACACACACATAGACACAAGCACACCCAGCACATTCAGCAATACCCATACACACCAAAGAGCATGCACATAAACACACACACACACACACACACACACACACACACACACACACACTCATATACCCAAAAGCACACACACACACACACACACACACACACACACACACACACACACACAGAGATCCCAAAGGCTGGACTTCCACATAGCTCTGTCGCCCACACTGGGGTTTTATATGCCCCCTGGCTTTACCTGGCGACATGTCTCCTATTTTAGCCCCGCCAGGCGTCTCATTAACTCTACACGCAGCAGAGAGGACTTTACTGTCCTGTTAACTTCTGCACCGGCACAGAAAGATAGAGAGAGGGACAGAGAGAGAGGGAGAGAGAGAGAGAGAGAGAGAGAGTGCGAGAGTGCGAGAGTGCGAGAGAGAGAGAGAGAGAGAGAGAGAGAGAGAGAGAGAGAGATAGAACTGAACTGCAGTGACTTCATTTTAAATGAATTCAATTCAATGAAAATAAGGTTAGTGTATATGCATAGGTAAATGTATATACAAACACATGGAGTGAAGAGGTTTATGGTTACATATGTGCCTTGTGTCAGAGCAGTTTATTTTCACACCAATAAAATGAGAGCCAGAAGGGCAAAGAAGGTGAGAAGAGAACGACAAAGAGACAGACAGAAGGACAGAGAGACATACAGAAAGACAGAGACAGAGAAGAAGACAGAGAGAAAGACAGAGACAGAGAAGAAAACAGAGACAGAGAGAAAGACAGAAAGACAGAGAGAGACAGAAAGTAAGACTCCGTAACGGTACTATAATTTCCCTTCATTCCAATGTGTATGGGTAAACATCCACCCTAAGACTTTAATCAAACAATATTTAACCATAAACATTCAACATTAAAATGAATTCCTATCTATTCACCCTACGCACAACACTTACTTTAAAGCGCCTTGAGACAATGTTATTGTTTTCGTGCTATATAAATAAAATTGAATTGAATTGAACTTAATGTTGGTGTAAATCCCCTCTACAGATAAGGGAACAAACTCAAGTGCCGAAGCTGTGCTCATGTATTCTGTTCATCAGTGCCAGTGCCGTTTGAACCCAAACATCCCACCAACCAGACAGGACCACACCCTCGTCACACCACCACGTCCCTAATATCATGTGCACTTAATAGCCCTTTGATGAGTGATGCCCCATACCGAGCCGAGGTGACTGGGTCTGCCGCACACGGCTCTGCCAGCTGTCTGTGTATGTAAGTGTGTGTGTATGTATGTGTGTGTGAGAGAGAGAGTGTGTGTGTGTGTGTGTGTGAGAGAGAGAGGATGTGTGTATCTGTGTTCATGTGTGCATCTGTGTTTATGTGTGTCTATCTGGCTGTGTGTGTGTGTGTATTAGAGAAAGAGGGTGTGTGTATCTGTGTGCATGTGTGTCTATCTGTCTGTGTGTGTGTGTGTGTGTGTGTGTGTGTGTGTGTGTGTGTGTGTGTGTGTGTGTGTGTTTATGAGAAATGCAAACAGATATCATCAGCAGGGCAGAGTTTCTCTACTTTCTAGAAAGGGCCGGAGGGGGTGGGGACAACACTTCACATGTCATTTCTCAATTAAGCGCCCTATCTGCCAAGCCTTCATTCTGTTGAATGCCAAGCCTTCATTCTGTGTTCTCATTCACTTACTCACTCACTCACTCACTCGCTCGCTCGCTCATTTGCTGCAAGTTTAAACTGGAGCATGTCTTGTTTTGTTTGATTGCACTTTAATTTTGGACACGATATGGATGTGCATGACACAACAGGGGGGGGGGGGGGGGCTGAGAGACAGAGAAGAAGAGGGGGGGGGAGAGAAAAGGAAGAAATAAATAAAATGAGGGAGACACAAACACACACACACACACAAACACACACACACACACACACACATACACATACATACACACACACACACACACACACACACACACAAACACACACACACACACACACACACACACACACACTCACACTAACAAAAGAAAGGAGAGAAGCGTGGAAAAGCTTGAACATGGGCAGAAAGAGAGAGCCCAAACGTGCAGTCCTAAGGCATGGGGAAGATATCTTGGACGTTACTGCACCTTGATTTTTTTTTTTTCAACCCCACCACCCACCCCTTTTCCTGCCGTTTCCGTGGTGACACGGGACATCGGACATTCCTTCGGGTCTGCAGCAGCCGCTCTCGCCTCAGATCTCGCGTAGGAGGAGTGAGGGGAAAGAAGAAGAGGAAGAAAAGAAAAACACTCCCGAAAGAAAATAAACAGGCCGCACTTCCTCAGACATTCATAAAAACTGCCAAATTATCAACATATTGAGTCCAGCTGCCGACAGGAGTCGAGAAAATAAATGAAATCAGAATCAAAAAAGGAGCAGGCGAGGAGCTGGTCTCAATGGCGCTTTAATCAGCCAGGCCTTTTTACACAGTCTTAGATCAATTAGTGCCCGAGACTTGTTGACATGTGGCATCTGGATGCCAATGCAAGGCCTTCCTATACACACACGCACGCAAAACAGAACAACAAGCAGGCGTGCACACAGACACGCACACGCACACACAAACATTACACATAAAAACACACACGCTCATACAAAAAAACACTCACATACTGAATTACTCTATCTACCTCTTTATTCTCAAAGCGCTTCTTCCTGAGGGTTCTAAGAATTGTAATTCCTTCTACTACAGGAGGAGGAGAAGGAGTACTAGACGTTTAGAGAATAAGTGTGAGTGACTGATGACTGAATTAGTGAATGGATGAGTGATGGAGTGAGAGAACGAATAAGAGAAAGCTTTGTGTGTGTGTGTGTGTGTGTGCGTGAGAGTGTGTGTGTGCGTGTGTGTGTGTGAGAGAGAGTGTGTGTGTGTGTGTGTGTGTGTGTGTGTGTCTGTGTGTGTCTGTGTGTGTGTGTGTGTGTGTGTGTGTGTGTGTGTGTGTGTGCGTGTGTTAATGGGGTGGAGGCAGATCAAATCTATGTCAAACTATGAACTCATATGGGAGAAAATGCTCATTAAGACCACAGACCCTAACCCTGCCTGGAGGTCCCATTCACACACACGATCTCTCTCTCTTTCTCACACACAAACACACACACATAGAAACAGAAGGTCCACCATGAACACAAGGCATTATGGCAGAGATATCTGGGGGCTAACTGATCTCTCAGTCCATGCCAGAACACCTTCTGATCTTCTGCGGTTACAACTGTTCCCTGAACATTATTTCAACATTCTGCTTCAATCCCCTATCTCATGAGAACTTCTCACACACACAGACACACACACACAACACACACTCCAAAAACATATTCAGCATTGGAGTAATTATGACATCAGAGGAAACTAGACAAGTACTGTTCTCAAACGGTGGAATGTGTTTGTGTGTGTGTGTGTGTGTGTGTGTGTGTGTGTGTGTGTGTGTGTGTGTGTGTGTGTGTGTGTGTGTGTGTGTGTGTGTGCGTGTGTGCGTGCGTGCGTGCGTGCGTGCGTGCGTGTGTGTGCATGCGTGTGTGTGTGTTGGTGTGTCTGTGTGTATGGAAGATTAAAAGAAAGAGAGGACGAATAGATGAGAAATGAGAGAGGGATCATGGCACTTCACACACACACACACACACACACACACACACACACACACACACAGGGATCATGGCACTTCATATCAAGAGAAAACTAGAAGAAGAGGAAAGAGGAGGAGGATTCGGGAAAGAGTGGGAGAAAGAGAGCAGACAGACTCTTCAAAACTGGATGAGGATTAGAGGAGAGAGTACCAGCACTGGCAGGCTCCTGGTGAAGCATTTTTCAGTATCATTTCTCTGCCTCTCTCCCTTACACACACACATACACACAAAAACACACACACACACACACACACACACACACACTCACACACACACACACTCTCAAACTCATTCAAATATACAGACACACACACATGCACGCACACACAAACACACTCAAACTAACTCAAACATACAGACATATTGAACATTGTGTCATAGGAAGCTGAAATGCTGATACTATAGACAAACAGAGAAATATTCAAGATGAAGATGAAGATGAAGAAAGAGATAGAGAAAGAAAGAGTGAGTGTGTATTTGTGTATGTGAGTGTGTATGTGTGTGTGTGTGTGTGTGTGTGTATGTATGTGTGTACGTATGTGTATGTGTGTGTGTGCACACCCATTTGTGTGTGTGTGTGTGTGTGTGTGTGTGTGTGTGTGTGTGTGTGTATGCGCATGTCATCAAGTTTGCCAGTGTCAGAGCCTCCACACATTCCTCACACATCAGACACCCACGTAAGTCAAGGGGACCTGGAAAGACCATGTAGCACGGCCATCCCAAACCAGAGAGCGATGCAGAGATGAGTGCCACACCAGGACTGATACAGCACTCAATAAAGAGACACGGAGGGGTACAGTGAACAGGGAGGTACGGGGTCGAGAGAAAGGGAGAGAAACAGACAGAAGAGGAGAGAAGAGATGTTAAGAGCAGAGATACCGAGAGAAAGGGAGAGAAACAGACAGAAGAGGAGAGAAGAGATGTTGTGTGTGTGTGTGTGTGTGTGTGTGTGTGTGTGTGTGTGTGTGTGTGTGTGTGTGTGTGTGTGTGTACTGAGAGAAAGGGAGAGAACACCGAAAGAGACTGGGGGTAAAGAGGTTCACGTAGAGAGTGAAAGTCAGAGAGAGAGAGAGAGAAAGAGAGAGAGAGAGAGAGAGAGAGAGAAAGGAGGGATAGAAAAGAGAGAGAGTTCCCCCTCTCGTCCCCTTTCAGTAGTACTGATGGCCCTCCGTGGCCCTGCACAGGCTCCCAGCACCATTACTTTCTGTTATATTTGAGACATTCCACAATAAAGATGTCAAATAGAGAGCAAGTCCATCGCCTCTGGGGGGAGTGCCTGGCCCCAATCCAGTAGGAAACCACGGCCAAGATAACCAAGATAACACTGTGTGTGTGTGTGTGTGTGTGTGTGTGTGTGTGTGTGTGTGTGTGTGTGTGTGTGTGTGTGTGTGTTAGAGAGAGAGAGAGAGAGAGAGAGAGAGAGAGAGAAAGAGAAAGAGGGAGAGAGAAAGAGAGCGAGACACACGGGAAGAAGGAGAAATAGGTAAGATGGAATAGAGATGGAGAGATAAGGGGGGAAAGAGAAACAAGAGATGGAATAAGAGAGCGACGGAGTGAGTAGCCCCAAAAGAATGAGAGCGCTGAAGCAGCTCTTCGGGGAAAAAGAACGAGGGAGAGAGAGAGCGAAAGAGGGAGGGAGGGCGGCAGGGGCTGCGAAATGAACGACGGCGCAGAGAGGAAAATTCACAGGTTAGAGAGACAGAAGAGAGAGAGAGGGAGAGAGAGAGAGAGAGAGAGAGAGAGAGGGAGAGAGGGATGAGGAGAGGGATGCAGCAGAGAGTGCAGTAATGCTGTAATGAGAAGGTGAGACACAGCAAATGAGACGGCCGGGCTCTCCAGGCTCAGTATCTATCATCATTAGGGCCCTCTTAATGAAAAATGATGAAGTCAGCGCTATGAAACTCAATTACAGCCTGGCTCCAATATTTGCTTTGGATTGGAACGATGGTGAAGAGAGAGAGAAACCAAGAGGGGAGAGCATAGTGAGACAGAAGAAGAAAAAAAATCTGCAGTCAACGCTACAAAAGCCTGATGCCACATGCCCTCACAGACAGTGTATCAGGAGCTACGTCCCTCACAGCGACGCTGGCTGGGCAGGAAGCTAAAGGCGTAAATTTCCCGTCCCCTCAACGCGCTTATTGCATTTCCCCCCGGGCAAAAAACCACAACACACACGATCGAGCGCGACAAGACGCGAGTCCCCTCCCTAAACGCCACAGCTGTAGTCATTTACAGCGCCGCTGAAAAGCAGAGACACATGTCGTGAGTATGACAAAAAGGGAACACATTTCTGATCGCTGTCTCCAATCCCGCAAACATGACACCCAAGTTTTGTTTATTTCTCTGAGTCTTTCTCTTTCTCTCTCCTCATTTCTGACTTCCTTTCCCTCGTTCTTCCTTGTATCCACAGTAAAGAAATAGTTTAGGGCAAAAACAGCATGAGCCAACTCAAGAGATCAGAGGAACACGATAAAGGAGCATGCAAAGGACATTTTTTAAAGTGGCAATTTATTGGGGGGGGGGGCGATGAAAATAGTTTGGCCTTCCCATCAGTCTCCTCCTGCCACTGGTTATCGTCACCTCAGCGACGTCCCAGCTGCCCCTCTTTACCTTTCTCCACCCACCAAAGCCTCCGACTTTGTTTATGTTTACAGTGGGGGTCACGGGGGAGGTGTGGGGGTCGGAGAAGCGTGGGCGCGGGGGGTGCGGGGTGAAGTCAGGGAGGTGGGGGTAGGGGGGCTGGGGGTGAAAAGTAAAGAAAAACTCATCAACTTCTCCGGGAGTGAGGCAGAGTGCGCAAGGGGGTTTGTGTTTATTTGAAACATCAGATTTCTGAGAAGAATGAGTCACTGGCAACCCTGAGCCTTCGTCCGAGCACGGAAAATCACCCGAGAATCATCGCACTGTGCACATATGTATGTGTGGATGTGTGTTTGAATGAGAGAAGAAAAAAAAGCATGTTTATGGCAAGAGGCATGTTTTTGTTTATTTCTCATCCCTGGTGACACTTCCTCCAATAGCCCAGGAAGTCTCTCATAGAGTGACGAACTATCTCAACATTCTCAGGAACTGCTTTACTCACTCAGCACATATTCAATTGTCCGTGACCTTGCAGTGGTAACATTGCTTTGGCCTTGAGCCTGGAGTGAGACATACAAATGTGACATTTGTTGTATCAGATGTGAAATGTTATGACATGTGTTTGGCCAGACATCAGGCCGGATAGCAATTGGCGTGCATGCTAGTGCTGATGTACAATAACAACTCTGGTAATAACTCAGGTCATTGACATTTGTATTATATTTACTTGTCTGGTATATGCTTTTAACCAATGTACAAAAAAGGTAGAATTTTTTGCATTTGCTACCTATAAATCAACTCTATTGCTTTTCGTGTTGCTGCCATTTTGCTAACTATGGCACGCAATGCTGTCTATCATGGATGGTGGACGGAAGAACGATCGGGGATGCTGTGTAATCAGAGCGATATGGCAACAAAAAAAAACCTGCAGATGTAATCCAATGTACTTAACACATGAC
>NC_045167.1:15590032-15675032 GCF_900700415.2 Clupea harengus | reverse complement strand
AGGTTGCATTGCACATTGCATCATGCTCACACACACACACACACAGACACACACACACACACACACACACACACACACACACACAAACACACAGACACACACACACACACACACTTCACACTTTCTCTCGTTCTCCTCCAGGCTGCGCAACTGATCAACAGACCCCCGCTTCATCATCTCCCAGACTCTGATGACACACCGCATGATGTCATCCTACTTCTGCAGCCAGATATCCTGGAACCAAGATGGTGTCCAGGACAGGGAGCCACAATGGGGGAAAATTATGCTTTATGGAGATATTCCTCTCCTGTGTGTCAAGACATTATTCAGTTTCCAGGGAACATTCCAGAGAATGGTGTGATGTCATCTTCACCACCTGTGTGCGTCGGCATCGCTAGGTGAAGTGTCTAGAGTGTGTGCTAGTGAGTGGGTGTGAGGAAAGGTAGGACTGTATGAGTAAATTCTGACCTTGTCATCACTTCGTTTCAGGTGACTACTTCATTATGTGAGTGTTTGCATGAGTGTGTTCTTATCTATCCAACCTAAGCGCAACACTTAATTTAAAGCGCCTTGACACAATTTTATTTTATTTATTATATCAATTCTATGAATAAAATGTAATTGAATTTAACTTAATGTTGGTGTAAATCCCCTCTACAGATGAGGGAACAGGCTCAAGTGCCAAAGCTGTGCTCATGTATTCTGTTCGTCAGTGCCAGTGCCGTTTGAACCCAAACATCCCACCAACCAGACAGGACCACACCCTCGTCACACCACCACGTCCCTAATATCATGTGCACTTAATAGCCCTTTGATGAGTGATGCCCCATACCGAGCCAAGGTGACTGGGTCTGCCGCCACACGGCTCTGCCAGTTGTCTGTGTTTGTGTGTGTGTGTGAGAGAGTGAGAGAGAGAGAGAGTGTGTGTGTTTGGATGTATGATGTATATTTGTGTATTTCCCTTTGTATAAAGGTCTGTGAGGGATTCTTTGTATTTGTAAATGTTTCTGTCTTTACAGGTGTGTATGTGTGTGTGTGTGTGTGTGTGTGTGTGTGTGTGTGTGTGTGTGTGTGTGTGTGTGTGTGTGTGTGTGTGTGTGTGACTGTGCATATTGGTGACGACAGCAAAGGCAGACTGTGTGTGTCTGTGTCTGTGTCTGTGTGTGTGTTTTTTTCAGTGCTATATAAAGCGTTTCAATTGGGAAGCTGACCTGTTCTCCGAGGGAGGGGTCAGTGATAGGATGTGGGGGTTGGGGGGGGGGGGGTGTACTGCCAGCCAGCCAGTCAGCGGAGCTCACAACTGTGACGGAGACTCAGACACCGGGCAGACAATGGCCTAGTAATCGACTCACACCTCATTCCCCCTCCTTCCTCTGTCTCTATCTCTCTCTCTGTCTCTATCTCTCTCTGCCTCATTCTCTCCCTCTTTCTTGACTTCCATTATCTTATCTCCAACGCTGTCTCATTTTCTCTCTCCGATTCTTCGATTTCTCTGCCTCTGTGAAACAGGTCTGGCAATTGTTGCTGCTGCTAAAGATTCTATAGAAGCTCTGACAGCTCTGTCTGATTTGTGTGTGTGTGTGTGTGTGTGTGTGTGTGTGTGTGTGTGTGTGTGTGTGTGTGTGTGTGTGTGTGTGTGTGTATGCAAAACTGTAAAACTTTACATTGCATTTTAACCATGCTAGTGTGTAGTCTTTGCATTTTAGTAGGTGACTGACATGACCCAAGCAAATATACAAACACACACACACACACACACACAGGTGTGGGTGTGGGCTGTGGACAAACATCACTGAAAAGCCATCAATTAGTTCCGAGGTGATAAATACAAAGCAAACAGTAGCACCATTTCACAAACCCACGAGAGCTGTGAAGGCTCAGCCTTCCCTGGATCGGATGGAGCCTCCATGAGCCTCCCTCTTTCTCTGTAAGCATTCTCTGCGAGTGCTTTACACGGGGTTCCTCAGGTAGTTGTTTTATAACAATCGTAAATCGCCGTTTTTGAAGCTATGTGTGGAGTAGGTTCTGTTTAGAACGATCACAAGACAACCACTAGGAACGTTAGGAACAAGGAACCATAAATGTTCTAGAGAAATGTTTTCCCAAGACTGCTATGATGAGTGCGTTGGGATGGGTGGAGGCTGCTTGTGCAAACATCTAATTCACTGACAGCATTTACCCTGAGTCTGTATCGGCATCTGCAGTTATGAAAGAATGAGCCTGTGAATGTACCTCTGCGTGCAGTTATTTGAATTTCAATCAAATTTCAAGTAAATATTTGGAAAGTTCAGGAGAAAGCATGGTAGTGTTTTAAAGTGTTTCTGAAGGTTTACCTGGCAATGACAACCTGTAATCTGTAGCTAGTATCTGATGAATCAGGTCATTCAGAAACATGAAGACCACGTGAAAATGAAATCAGGCACTGTCTTTACTAATGTATTCAGTGAGCAAATCTCTCTTTGCCATCAAGAAAACATTTACTTCTACACCAAATCTCTCAAAGGTTCCCCACCTTTCCTTGCTAAAGCAAGGCTCTCTCTTATATGCTCTCCAAAAGATCTAAGGTTCTACATGTAACATTTTAAGGTTCTACTATGGAGCATTCTTTTTACTGCAGGTATTCTCTGCATCTTTACAATTCGTCATAGCCAAAAACTGATGCTAGATCCTAACCAGAGAACCGGATGAGTCCTTCAGAAGAACCCCTTTATCAGATGGTTCTGTGGATAAAGCTTACAGGTTGTTTAAAGGAGCTTAGCTGAAGTGTTCTTCGGGGGTAGTAGACTATAGTTCCACTGAGCAGCAGCAGGGTTTGATACATCGCACAAACCAGGCCGACTTGCCCGTAAATGCCACGGCGTCTCAGATAACATACACCAACATCCAATGCCGGAACATTCCTCCATTTTTCTAGCGAGCAGAGCATCCAGAGTTCACGTTGTTTCCATGATGAAAAGAGAGAATGAGACAGAGAGAACGACAGACATAAGAGAGCCAGAATAAGAAAGAAGGGGAGAGAGAGAGAGAGAGAGACACCAACCGTTGTAAAATCTACAGGCCGACGTTAACAAACGAAAGATCGCATTACAGCGATGGGAGGCAATGGGAAGGCTATTTTCAGACGTGAGTTTACTTTCCAAATAACAGAGGGGCAAAGATGCCCCGTCAAAAGTGATTAGCTAGTCTTTCCCTCAGTTTGCTCAAGCTCTGTTTGACCGGTTCCTTGGGAAAGGAAACCTGATCTTATGACAACACAATCGGTCAGGACTAATTGATAATAAATATTAATTAGATAATAAAACATTCATGAGCTGTCGTTAGGGAGACACTTTCTATGAAAAGGAATTCATCTTCATGTGATATCGCACTTTCCCCCCATTACCCTACCATCACTTAGTAAGTAGACACACTAATTTGATTTACAGGGGGCATTTTCAAACAAATTAGCTTTCACCGAAAAGAACATTGAGTTTGGGGTTCATACTTGTTCATGTTATCTTGTTACACAATCTTTGTAACTCATGGTAGGTAGCATTATCTCTTCTATGCTAGAGTAATTGTAGTAGATCTTTCCAGGAAGTCCTTATGTAATGACTCTGGACAGTGTCAGTTCCTGTTGCTGATCTCTCATTAACAAAAACAGGCCTCTCGTCATTGTGAACACAAGCACTCATTCAACATGAAGAGGTAATTACACACAGCTACACAGCCACAGGTATACATAGACGCGCACACACACACACACACACACACACACACACAGGCACACACACACACTCACACTCACACACACACACACACACACATATACACACTGTCTTTTCTTAAGGGGAGATTAAAGAGATTGCAACCCCCTGCTATCTTCCAAAGTCACTTACCAAAACAAAAGTCATCAATGCTGGAAAGGATTGGGCTTGTGACCATCTTTTCCCTCGCCTTCTACTCCCCTCCCAGATGGAAGTGCAGCCCACAGGATAACAAGCGGCTCATAAGGAGAACACCAGCCTTGCTGTCTTAAGATAGGACGGAGTTGATGGAGTTATCCGTCCAACAGAACTCTCTTCATTTCCTCCCGTGCCAAACAGACTGGGGGATAATGAGAGAGTGGGACTGGCGTAATTAAACCTTTGGGTGACTAAGGTTTAGGCTACACACACACACACACACACACACACTCCACAGCCCTTTCCATACTGCGCCACTGTTTGCCGGCTCACGCCCCCTCAAACACAGGCGGAGACTGCATTAAGACACACGTGAGATACGGACAGAGATGTGTAATATTGTATATACTATCTCTCGCTATCCCTCTCTCTCTCTCTTTCACATAGACACACACACACACACAGAGAGAGCCACACACTCACATTGATGAAAATTACATTCAGGCAGGGTTTTTAAATACACCTTCAAATACACACAGCCACATATACAAAAAAACACACCGCACACAGATGCACATAAAAACACACTGTCATACAATCACTCTCCCTACAATGCATTTACTGCTGTACATAAAGCTCCAGGCCATTGAGAGGAGAAGGGAGTGAAGCTTGGAGTGTAATCTGATGAAAAGGAAGCCAAAGTAGGTCTGTCCACAGTTGTTTTATGGTCTGAGGAGCAGAATATCCTTATGTTTGTGTGTGTGTGTGTACAAATGTGTGTGTGTGTGTGTGTGTGTGTGTGTGTGTGTGTGTACACACGCATTTGTACACGCATGTATGCCCTTTTGTGGGTGTTCTATTGCATTTCAATAGAAATAAAAGCCTTGTTATTTTAGGCAGGTCGGAGTATATTTCATGTGAGTGCACAGAGACAATCTCACAAAGAGATCTACCGGGATATTCTCAAGACTCAGTGTTGCCAATGCTTGTTCAGTGAGACACATGCACAAGTGAACTTTGTACCAAGGACAGGTGGTGCCACGGGCTAAACTGGCACTTTCAGGTCTGCAGAATAGCCCTCTGAAGATCTTTTTCAAGAGTGAAACAACGCACGCACGCACACACACGTGCACAAAATACACACACACACACACACACACATAAATGCAAGCACACAGTTACTTATTCCATGTTAAACTGCAGCTAGGCAGCTAAATCTACTCAACTTTTCTTCTCAAGTTTTCCATTTAACTGAACATATAGACCTTTAAGCAACGGCATACAGACCTACTAACTAATCCTATAATGACGGACAGTCAGTCAGCCAGCCAGCCATGCCACAGTCATAGAAATGGACTGACTGACTGACTGACTGACTGACTGACTGACAGTGAGTTCCTGACATCTACACAGAAAAAGCATTGGACAGTCAGAGGGGAAGCAGAGAGAGAAATGGAAAAACTCATGTAGACTAGTTGCATTTTGTAACCAAATATACAGCACCAAAACACTACCTTGTACTGTAAGTGTGCACGTATGTATGTACGTGTGTGTGTGCGTGTGCGTGTGTGTGTGTGTGTGTGTGTGTGTGTGTGTGTGTGTTTATGTGTGCATGCTCTTACCAGCAGCACAGGTAAACAGATAAATATACTGAAAGCGAGAGGCACTGGAGTGGCTCCTGTATTAGCACACTGCCTCCCACAAACGCATATATAAGTAGGCTGCATTTGAATAGGCCCTGCTCCAGAGAAACAGTGCAAACAGTTTAGTCTGCATCCCTGCCCTGATCTCGCGAGTATGAATGTCCTTATAGCTGGCGCTGGCATAGGAAGTAGGTCTCTTACTGTAAGCCAGTAGGCAGCAGCAAGTTCTGCATCGCTTAAGGTGAATGTGAGGAGAAAGTAATTTTAAACAGTGCTGGTTAAATGCTAAACCTGAGTCTGAGTGTGTGTGTGCGTGTGTGTGTGTGTGTGTGTGTGTGTGTGTGTGTGTGTGTGTGTGTGTGTGTGTGTGTGTGTGTGTGTGTGTGTGTGTGTGTGTTCACATGGTATATATGTGTGTGTATGCTTGTGTGTACGCATGTGTAGGAGTAACACTATAGTTTGCAATACATATGCTTGTGTGTACGCATGTGTAGGAGTAACACTATAGTTTGCAATACATACTGTATGTGCAGCCTTACCTGTGCTTGTGTGTGTATGTGCTTGTGTGTGTATGTGGGTGTGTGTGTGTGTGTGTGTGTGTGTGTGTGTGTGTGTGTGTGTTAACTCCAGCTGTGGAGTGCTCTCAGGCAGAAAACGAGGGGGAGGTGTGAAGACACAGCCAGGTGCTCCCCCCCACCCCCCTTCTGGCTCACACCTTCCCAAGTCCACTTCCTCCACTCTAATTAGGTGAGTCCGTGGGGGGGCCCCGGGCAGGAGGGGGGGTTGGGGGCTCCAGTGAAACAGCTGGATGACCTGCCATTAGCCATCCAAGCCTCATCCACCAGTTATAACAGACACAAACAGACACACACACAGACACACACTCGAGAGCATACAATAATGGGCATACGTCATGAACGTTCACATGCACACAGCCATACACACACAACCCAAATGACCCTATTCACATAACAAAATACACACACACACACACACACACACACCCAGTGACCTGATTGGACATAGTTGCATATGATCAGGCAGCGGCAGACACTCACCTTCACACTGTTTCCCATCCCCTTTGTATCCAGGTTTGCAGATGCACTTAAAGGACTTGGGTGTGTTCTGGCAAATGGCGTCAATGTGACAGTCATCTGTGGCCTCCGAGCACTCATCTGTGTCCGGGACTAGCTCAGAAAAAAGTTTTAAAGAGAGAGAGAGAGAGGAAAAAAAGAAAATAAATAAATAACAGAATCGGTATGCTCCGGCTGTCTGTGAAACCACAACAACGTCTGTGGTCACTTCCCACCGAAGAGTGGCTATTACCAAAATTGCACGAATAATTTTCTAATTTGCGAGATTGTGTTTCTTTCGCAAATCAAACCCTGAATTATCTCGAGCTTTCAAAGGAGAATCGCGCCAGACTCCACACTCCAGTGGGACACCAGTTATTAGGGATGTTTTTTGGTGAGACGAGGCACCGAAAAGATGGAAAAGCAAGGCTATGATGCAACTCAAATTATAGTACAATCTGTCCTCTCTTAAAATTCAACATTAGGAAAATGCATGCAAAGAACAGAGAGCAAGTCACAAAACCTGCACACTAACAAGCGAGTCCCTTACAAAAGATAAAGAAGCATTATTGCAAGGATAAAATTGATTATAAACTTTCATCAGTTTTGGACTTGGGAGTTGTTGGATCTATGCAATAGATCTAATTTTATTATTAAAGACACAAAGGAAATGATCAGAACTAGACCCAATACGAAATCACACAGATAACTTGTACAAACAAATAGAGCCAGGGGATGATGGATACATGAGGCAGTCCATGGACATGTGGAGAGGTGCGGCCAATGCCCTCCCTCACCTCCCAGCCCAGGAGGATTCTAATTGACATGGTTATTGTTCGAGGGGCCAAGGCACATCTGGGGCTAAACCCAGGGGCCAGCCCGCTCATCTCATTCCCTGCCCTGGATTGATGGGGATTGATGCGAATGTGTGCCTGGGCTCTCAGCTCTCCCTTCCTTTCCCCTCTCTCTCTCTCTCTCTCTCTCTCTCTTCCTCTCTCTCTCTCTGTCTTATTTTGAGCCTGATCTTTCTGTCATTTGTGTTGGAGACAGGACTGCAGTTTACCCCACTGCTCCCAATCTCGGCCCTTCATCAGTGTAAAAATAGCCGGTCTCAGACAGGCATGGACCCATAAGCCCCCGTTTATTTCCAACCACCCGCTCTGGCGAGGGGTTAAGCCCCCCGCTGGCTGGCCCCTCGCCCAGGAATACAAAACTCCAATAAATAAACAATAAAAATGAAATTACAATAAATATTTTTTATAGAGTGGATGACTGCTCTGTTTTCTCCCCAGACAAGAGGGGGGAAATAAAAGAGCAATAATCTTGGGAGCAGTAAAAAAAAAAAAAAAAGATAGAAAGTTTCTTTCAGCTGTACAGCCAGCTTACCCTAAGGTTTAAACTGAATGTCCCAAAATGAAATATGGTCTAACAGGAGTGATTTTTAAATAGCCTAATGAAATTACCTCAACATAAGGAAACACATGCTCAACTTGCAGGGCAAACAAATTAATTGGTTATGTGAAAATTGGACCTTGCCTATCCATCATTCAAGGCTTAACAAAGCCCACTCGATCACCCCTGGGTACATGTCTCGATATTGACTTCTCATCCCCGGCATGCACTATTGGGAATCACGAAGCGTGTCGCCGGCTGCTGAACAGTGGTCGATAACTCGCTTGATCGACACTTTCAGGGACCGTGACGGACTTCAATTCTCCTCCCCGCTGTCGTCCATATGGACCCCCCTTAGGGGCAGTGCGCTGAACCAGAAGAAGATGCGCGGCATCAGATCACAGGCACGGTTCGTTCAAGCAGACCGAAGAAAACTGCCTCGTCACACAGCGCCTCATTAAGTGGCACCTTTTTCACAGATCGAGCGGCACCGCAGGCAGGGTCATTCCAGATGCGCACCGGGCATTCACAGCGCTTCTGTTCCCACTGCTCATTAGCGAGACTTTGGGGAAGCCGCCAGGAATTAAATGAAACTTTGAAACCATGGTAAATCTTGGGCATTTAATCGTTGTAATACTTATTACTGCCAATATTATTTTACGTACACAGTTTGAATTTCCGATGCAGTTGAAGCCGCAGTGATTAGACCAGTTAGGCAGTCGCATCTAGGACTTTTTTCACTTCAGTGGGACTAGGTTGAGTAATTCAAAAAGTTAATTCAGCACTAATTAGCTTACACATTAAATTGCAAGAATAGCCTAAATGTCACCGTTGAAAATAAACTCTACTTTTCTCTTTAGAAACAGACCAGCTAAAGACGACTTTTTAAGAGAAAAAAAGGCATATGAGATTTGTTATAAAAAATGAGTGGAGAGACAGTGAGAGAAGGATTGAAAGAAAGAGGCGATTCCTCTTACCTGAGAGAGCCACGTTTGCCATTGCACCGCAAGTATTTATGAGGACGAAAAACAAACAAACGTCCCAGTAAAAACAAGCACTTCCCATGTTAAAAGCGGTGATTGAATGCAGTTTTTAGGTTGTGTGTTTCTTTGATAAGAGGACCGTTTTGGTACTGGCAGAGGGAGTGAGGACAGAAAGACCTCCGCGCGGCACGCCGGCTCCTGATTGGTTTGCACACATTTGAGGAGGAGATTGGAGGTGTAAGGGAGAGGGGGAGAGAGAAGAGATAGAGGAAGAGAGAGAGCCTGATCCAGGGAGAGAGAGGGAGGGGGAGCTCTGATCCAATTGATTAAATTGGGTGCGACCACTGTGTCTTCTTCCCCGGATAATGTAATCAATAACTTTCCTCTCCCCTCGCATCCATGAATACGGGCAAGTAATATCATTGTTGTTCTTCTTGAGCATCAATCTAAAGGTTAGTCTATAGGTCCATGGTGAAGGCAGACGTTAATTTATTTCCCTTAAGTCATAGCATAGGGAGAAACTTGGGCTAGCTTAGACTAATCAGCCCATTCAGTGAGGCATATGCACATTACAGTAACATTATGCAATGATTCCACTACATCTTTTGTTAATGTCTTGTTAGACTCGTGTTGCTAACCCATTTTCGCACCTTCAATGGCATCATGCCAGACTCCTTTTTTAATTGGTTAATTAAGGAACATTTTCCCATTGTTGGAGGCAGCCTACCAAACGGACTATACAAGACTATACAAGCCTGCTTCTCGTGTTATGTCTTTGCCGTAGGCCTCTGTTATGTAGGGCCGTTTTAATTTCTGAGGAAGGTAGATTTATTGAAGGAATCTCACTCGTGGTTGCGCAAAGTACGAAGGCAAGTGAGGTAACAGTGCCCTCTGCTGTTTATAGACTACCCCTCCCAAACTATTGGGCAGCACATTGTGGTAGAGTAGACGTATCAGCGAATATTTTTAAATAAGTAAGTAGATGGTGTGTAGCATTGTCCAAAATGTATCAAACTACCTGATGCTCGACTGTAAGATGAGCAGCACATAAGTTAGACAAATTACAGAGACATCTGAAAATAGTTTGGCGGTACGAGATGATAACAGGCCTATGTTAGTGACAGGTCAAACAACTGACCTATAGTTTTAGTGTAAGTTAAGTGTAGGCCATGCCTATATCACAATGTATATATCAGTCCATGTCCTTCTTTCGAAAAATAGTGCAAGTTGGCAATAGTGCAAGTCATTTTCAAAAGTCACCAACACCCAAAAGTGAGCTGGTGCAGTATTATAGTCTAAAGACATACAGTATGAGGACGGAACCATTGTTTGGCTGGCACATTTTCAGCTTCTTTGTCCCCCTTCTTCCCGCTGGGACTACGCAGCAGGCCTATAGAAAAGACATTCTGTATGTATGGCATGCTCGTTCACGAGGCGCGCTCTTTTAGTGTGAAAAATCATAGCCCCGCCTCGTATAGAATGACAGTAATCCTTTTGTGACCAATCAGCGTCTCCGACATATCCAGCATCTGAGTGTCATGGCGTCTTCCTTGAAGGGGGCTGGGTCCACTGCTAAATAACCAGGGATTTTTTGTGTTTCTCCGGTTGAAACGTCGCTGCAACGTACTATAAGGACATATTTATTGCGGTCAACGATTCGGCATGGGGACTGTTCATGCCAGGGTAAAATTATTTCCTTAAAACTCAAAGCGTCCTACAATTGAGAATGACCTCTCCTCCCCTCTTTTGTGTAGCACACTGGCTAGCTAGCTCGGCCACAGTTTTCGTTTCATGGTAGCCTGACCTGTCGTGTGTTGGTTGTTTAGCTTTCTTTCTCAGTGTAGCTGAATTCTTGAACGTATTTCTACGGAACACGCTGTACCGTTGAACAACGCGTTCCCAATGTCTGAATATCGAACAATATAGCAGCACAGAAACTAACGAATACTGTCAAATGAGAATTACTCACATTTTCTGTCAAATTGAGTTGTCTATATGGTGGTCTTAACAACACGTGTTTGTTCATCTTCAGAGTTTGGACCCGCTGCCAATGCAGGGGCGAGACTTGGGCGTCAACCACGATGATATGGAAGGCATGGAAACGGAGCAGGAAACTAAACAAGAAATTCTGGAGAACAGAAACGTGAGTGTCACCTGTCAGCCTCGAAATAAGAACACGTGTTTTGCCCTGCTCTTTGAGGTCTTCTAGTCCATAGCTACTGTAATCCTAACCAAACAGCATGCAGCCATTGTAAATTACATTGTAACGTCTCGGAGGCCCATGGTTGGATGAACAACACACTTATGATATTGCTGCATGTCTTCTACTTCAGCTTATGTTACCAATCGGTTAAGCGACACAGTGAAGTTTAGTGTCATGCATCTGTGGTCACAGACAGTTCCGACATTCAGTACAGGATGTAGCCTCTATAGAGTGCATGCTAAAGCCAGAGTTTTTGATTCATTCATTAGGATGTCATGAAAGCTTTATGCATATCATAGTTTTTCTATTTTTATAAGGTCGAGTCAAGCATGGCTACTGAAACCTTGATTTTCATCCCTTGCAAATGCCACACCACCCAGCTAACAATTTCCATTTGGGAATCCCATTTGGTTTTTGTTGAAGTCCTAGTTTTAACATTTGTGTGATCAGGGGAGTGATTGCGGTCATTCATTCTTAAAACATTCTCATTCAGATTGTAGTTCAGCATGTCAATATCGAGGGTCTAGGCAGAACCAAGGAGGACTACTTAGGCCACGAGATTTCTGATGTCTTCAACGCCAAGAACCTGATAGACGTAAGTAGTGAGAAAAGCATCTGTGTTTTGCCTTCATCTCTGGGGTCCAGTGTGTCACATAAATACAGTGGTTGTTGTGTTAGTGTGTCAATCTCTGGACTCTGGTCTCTCCAGGTGATGAAGAGGTCTCATGATGCCAGAATGAAACTGCTTCGCCTGGGATGTTTTAAGGATGTGGAGGTGCTCATTGATGTTTCTGAAGGTACCCGAAACATCAGATATTCATGCTAATCGTGTGTATGTATGTGTATAAGTGTGCATGCAGGTGTATTGTAGTGGGGGGAAAATGCATGTTTTGTCTTTTTTATTCGTCATCAGGTGCTGATGCCCTGCCCAACGGTCTAGACGTCACTTTTGAGGTTACTGAACTTAAAAGGATGACTGGCAGTTACAACACAATGGTCGGCAACAATGAGGGCAGCATGGTATGTCACTAATACACACACACACACAGACACACACATACACATAGAATATGTTATTTCAAGTCACAGAAATGGCAGAATAATCAATAGAGTGTAATAGAGTACAACTTCCAGTCTATAATTCTATGTACTGGTACATAAACTAAACTAAACAAGCTGACATGAGTCGAATCTCATCTTGTGCCTACCTCCTTTTTTCCGCAATAGTTGGCCATACCGTTGTGTTTCTGCAAGTACATGACTAACAGTGTTCCTCGTCTCAGGTGCTGGGTCTGAAGCTGCCCAATGCTCTTGGCCGTGGCGAGAAAGCAACCTTCCAGTTCTCATACGGCACAAAGGAGACCTCCTATGGCCTGTCATTTTTCAAGCCCCAGCCAGGCAATTTTGAACGCAAGTAAGCTTTCTCACAGCGACGAAATTAATGAAAAACACACACTCTTCAACATATTCACTCCTCTACATACTTATTGCATTTACTGTTTCCAAACCATGCCTAAGTCAAATTGTGTGTGTTTGTGTGTCTCTGCCTCTGTCTCTGTGTGTGTGTGTGCGTGTGTGTGTGTGTGTGTGTGTGTGTGTGTGTGTGTGTGTGTGTGTGTGTGTGTGTGTGTGTCCCAGCTTGACTCTGAATCTCTATAAGGTCACAGGCCAGTTCCCATGGAGCTCCCTGAAGGAGACAGACCGTGGAGTCTCCACAGAGTTAAATGTATGTAGCTCCATGACCACATCTCCTGCAAGTCAATTAGCCCATGTCCTGTTAATTGTGTGTGATCCCTTCTTACGGAAAAGGCTCTCTTCCTCTGTTTCTATGTAGTTCCCCCTGTGGATGACCACTCACACGCTCAAGTGGGAGGGTGTGTGGAGAGAGCTGGGCTGCCTGGCCCGCAGTGCCTCGTTCGCTGTGCGGGAGGAAAGCGGACACTCGCTCAAGTCCTCTCTCTCGGTACGCCTTGTCCTCAGAAGCTCTCAGAAGTGTCCAGCCATGTATGCTGTAGAGAAGGAGTTCAAATGCAAGCATAACCGGGGCCACAGACTGGGCATAAAATGGCTAACATTTTGTCCTACAATGATATTTTTAAATTTAGTTTCAAGTTATGTGAGACTATGAGTTTGACTATGAGAAAGTGAGTTTGCTCTGTTTTGGTGGTTTGACAGTTTAAACTTGATTATCAGCATTCCAAAAGGTTATCGCAAGTTCTGAATGAAAACCCATTGACTGGTGTCACACTCTGAGCTATTTTTACAACCGACCGGGCCTGGCACAGGATGCTAAATATACATTTAGGAGGTATCACTCATAAGCGTAAGGCCTGGTGTTGTGCTTGTATGATCTGTTCAGCTGTACATGGTGAGAAGCCAGTGCAGTTCATGCGCAAATAATTATCTTACTGCAGACAGCTTTTTCATCACTGCTACCTCTTTATATAGTGTAGCTGAAGGCCAAGGCACCAGCATGTCTCATTGTCACAACATTACACCAGTCAAACTGAACAAAATACCCTCTGACAACAAGCTAAAGAACTCTTCCTGCTCTCCTAGCACACAATGGCCATAGACACCAGGAACTCCGCTATCCTACCCAGGAGAGGTGCCTTACTGCGAATCAACCAGGTCTGTACCCCCCTCTTCCCTCAGCATGGAAGGAAACACACAGATACTCTCTGTTCAGTGTTGGCATTGACCGTATTTAAATGAAGCTTTGGTCAGTTTTGCATTGTTACGGGACAGTGGCTGAAATGGGTTGCGTCCTGTTGTAGGAACTGGCTGGGTACACAGGTGGTGATGCCAGCTTCCTGAAGGAGGACGTTGAGCTGCAGCTAAACAGACCCTTCCTCTTTGGATCAGTGAGTGCATCCACCCACCCACCCGCTCACTCGGAAGCCTGGTTCATTGCATTCATGTTCACAATCTATTAACAGAGGCTCCTATCCAAAGCTGATTTCTTAAACCTTTATATGAATATAATATATTCCTCTCTTTTATGTATTGTGCACTAGTGATATTACCTAAGCTGTTAAAGGCAAAGTGTGTGAGGGTGGCAGCGTACACTAAGCACAATACTGAAATGTCCCAGTTGTTACCAGTGACTGTTCAGATGTTGTAATGTAATGACTGAAAAAATGGGTTTAGTTTTGAAGCATTTGCAGAATGGACAACAGGGCTGCAGCTAACTAATTGCAAACAATGAAGGCTTAACTCTGACGAGTGGATCTGTTTCTTCACAGGTCCTTTCCGCCTCTCTCTGGGGAGGAATGCTCATGCCAATCGGGGGAAAGCCTTCCTCTATCGCTGACAGGTCAGTTGACCCTGTTAGCATATTTGCATTTGGGATGATTCTTGCATCCATAAATACTATGTGTCAGTGGTGTTGTATTATTAAAGCAAGTAATATTGCTATGTCGTGTACATGTAAATGACTACAAGATATTGGTGTCTCTAAAGTGTCTTAGGAAGTTAAACCAGGTGGCATTTGCTAAACTGATAGTTAATCCCATTTGGCTAATTAAGTCTGAATGGGGAGAACATCACTAAGGAAAGCTGTTGAATGCAGACTGACTGTCATATAAATGTTTGCAAAGAAGGGAAATGTTATTATCAAGCACAGCAACCTTTACCTAAGCCTTTACAAATGTCTTGATGTCTCAAAGCGGTTTTTGAACCTGTTTAGACTGACTTTTTGCCATCTCCTTTTCAGATTTTATCTAGGTGGTCCAACCAGTGTGAGAGGCTTTGGGATGTACAGCATTGGACCTCAGAGTGAAGGTGAGAGCGAAAGAAAGAGGGCCATCATCTTACTAATGTACCCGCCCGTCCACATAATCAGCTACAGCTTTTAAAAGATAAGGTGAATTTCTGCCTTGTGGTGTTATATGTGTGTTTGTGTGTGGTCCCCTCAGGGGATTATTTGGGTGGGGAGGCATACTGGGCTGGCGGGCTCCACCTGTACACCCCCCTGCCCTTCCGCCCCGGTCGGGGGGGCTTTGGGGACCTCTTCAGGACGCACTTCTTCCTCAACGCTGGAAACCTCTGCAACCTCAACTACGGTCAGAACTATAGAGTTGGACTACACTTTTACATTGTATTTTAATACACCATTGAGTGACCGTATAGAGAAAGGGTTAAGATGTCCATCAGTGGCGCATAGTAATAAGCAGTTGTTATACATTTCATTCACCACAGAGTGGCACTGTTGTCATGTTTAAAAGAAATACGTTTCTCATGCGAAATGTATGTTATATTGACCCTTTCCAGTGTGGTGAATATTATAGGATTGTGATTGATAGAAGTAAAAGAGCAATAGCCAGCACCACCTTTAAGAAAGTAAACTGTGAGGAGGATTAATGTTTTTCACACAAACTGCTGAAGGAAAATCATCAACATTAGGAATGTGAAAAGGGACAGTTTAATGTGAGAGGGTAGGAATGGTAGTAATCCTCTGTGGTCTAAACTGTTCCTCTGCCATGCTGTGTCTCCAGGCGAGGGCCCACGGGCTCACCTGCAGAAGATGGCCGAGTGCATCCGCTGGTCCTACGGGGCGGGCCTCGTGCTGAGGCTGGGGAACATCGCACGCCTGGAGCTCAACTACTGCATTCCCATGGGGGTCCAGAACGGAGACAGGTACCAACCATTCACACACAGTATAGACTATACAGGATATACACATGTATGGATGGACTAATGGATACTTTGTGATTTAAGCAACATGACCTGAAAGACAAGTTCTACATGGTCGTGTTCATGTGTATACACAACACGTTCATCTATCGTCGTCGTATTACAGAAACAAATTTTTTTTATTTTTTTTTATGAAGTTATTTATGTCCACTAGATCATTATTATCTAGCCATGAATGAAATATCTCTTTATTGCACCATCTGATGTTGATGCAAAGTTTCAGAGTTTAGGTTAGCCAGTGTAGATTATTATGTCTGAATCTTGTGTCATTAATAGGACTGTGTACGATCTGATCCACACTGAAGTATTTTTGAATAACGTACACCACTGCAGCTGAATGGGATCTGCTTTCTCCCTCACCTTCTAGGATATGTGATGGTGTGCAGTTTGGTGCCGGAATCCGTTTCCTCTAACTTCCTCCTGAAATGGGCCCGGTCCTGTCGCTGACCTTTCGTGGAGAGAAGGAGAGGGATACGTGCCGTTTGACCTGTTCTATAGAGATAAACTCACACCAGGGGAAGCCTCCAGCATGCACACACACTCCTGGGTTGTGCCCACCCCCCACCCCCCACCCCACACCTCACCCACCATTTTCTGTTTAAAGTCAGTTGAAACGAGCCTGTGAGATTTCTGCCATATTTGATTTCTGTTCTACATGTCCATATCATTTATTTGAGAAGGAGAACGTATATGTATGCAACTGCATGTAGTTGAAATGTGTTTGGTGTATGGCTTGTTTGTACAAATGTAAATCTGACATTGCTTTCATGAATGTATCCTGGAATCTGACTTGCTGAAGTGGCTTGACAAGTTTTGGTGACATTACCTTGAGGAGATTCTTGGCAATTTTGGATTTACATGAAGTGGTAGCTTGAAATATGCTAAACGAATTTGTCAACCGAAGTTTATTAGCTTTGAGTTTTGTGCATTAACATATTGCACTCTTTGAAGAAGAGATTAGGAAAGAGTGAGGAAATGTTAAACTCACACTCGTTCAGTCAACAGGCAGACATTAAGCTGTAGCTCTGTGTTTTGCGTGTGCACTTTTATTCCCTTTTTTTTTTTTAAGTTTTGTTTGTAACCCAGCATTTTTTTCCGGTGGGCATTACCACCCCTCCTCTTTCCTCAGAAACACTACACAGCTCCAGTCTTTTATACCAGAATGCAAAAATGGTAGAAATCACAGGATTATAATTTTTCCATTTACCAAACATCAGGTGTTTACTTTTGTGACCTCCCCCAACACCACTGACCTCAAGAGCCGCCTCGAAGACTAGTTACAACACCTCTACTACAGTCTAACAAACAGGGTCGCTACTGATAACATCCACATTAACAGTACCTTTTAAAAATAGTAGTTATAAAATGAAAGCACCTTTCTTTTAAGTGTCATTCAGCAGAGTGCATAGAGTTGCACTGACACACATGAGTCTGCAACTCTGTCACCTCATGCCAAATCCATATGACAGAGTCTTCACAGATCCTCCCGTAGGTTAAGCATCCCCATGGCAACCCTCTGCGGGCTGGGTGTGAATGCTACGAGTGTAATCCACCAGCAGTGCTCTTACGTTAGTCCTCTTTTCCATGTTTAGTGTCAGAACTGTTTAATTATGCACAGAAATAAATCACTGTTGCCCCCCCATGTCATGCGGCTTTGCTTTGTTTGCACCAACTCAAAAGAAAGACAAAAAAAAAAGATAGAGATTGCTCCCATCAAATCATGTTAATGGTTAATTCATGACATTTGTTTGAATATAGTGTGCTAAATAAGCCGACTGTGTAGTTTGGTGGCTTTCATCTGTCACAGTAAGCAGGCACATTTGAAAATAAGTATGGCTTTCTCTTTGACCTGCGTCCATGTTGATGTAGGATGCATAATGAAAAAGGTGCTATCATAATTCCAAGTTTACAAACCAAACCTGGGTCTGTTAAATGTCCATAACATTATCCAGACTTGGACTATGCAGACATGCTTAGCATCTTAGATCTCTACTCACAAAAACATGTGTTTGAACTACTACATCTTGTTTATAGCCAGGGCTGAATGCCAGGGAATGAATGAATGGAAAAAACCAATATGAGAACACTTGTCATGTTGTTCCACAGCCAGGAAAGTGGCCTTGAAGAGCCGGTGGGCATGGATCACACGCTACCGCTCTTAGAACAGGTTAGATCAGATAGACGCTGAAGTTAAGGCACACATACTGTATTTATAGCATTAATTGTTGGGGGAAAACTGACAGGTATAGTGCAAGATCAAAACATAGATTCAAATCAAAACATAGCTTACTCAAGTATCCATGCCCCATGTCTGTGTGAAGTTGTACCAGCGATTTAAAGTGACTATTCTATTTTCTTCATCTTAAATGTAGGTCAAAACTTTCACAGTGGGTTAATATATTTAACTATAGATTCTGAAAAAAAGTGCAATGACGGATTTGCATTCTCTCTCTCTCTCTCTATCTATCTATCTATCTTTCTCTCTCTCTCTCTCTCTCTCTCTCTCTCTCTCTATGACCTGGTAAAAACCTTGGACCAGGGGAAACTTGTCACAGGCAGTTTGGTGTGGGTGGCAGCGGTCATGTTTGATTAGAGAGCACACTGCCCAGGTCACAGAGGCTGGGAGATCAGACAGGTGCAGCTGCCACCAAGGAAAGGTTGAACAAGATGGCTATCGCTGTTGACAGACAGATAACATGAAAACGCATTGAGGCTGTTTTAGGCTTTTAATGTAACACTATGCAACAATTTGACACCGTTTGAGGTATGGTTTTATAGGCTACTAGTTTTGGTACCATCCTCAAACTCATTTTGATAGCATATGGTCATGTGAAAGACAGATAAACACCTGTGTATTCCCCACTAGCCATCCAGGATATGCCCTATGTAGTTCTGTGTACCGGGCTGGAACACCCTGTTAAAATGGAAGAAAAGCTTTCACACATGACATTGGCAGCTATACTGCCAAAAGACACCAGTTGGTGTGTTGGCAAGCTTCTTCAGCTGGGCTGTTGGTGGTGTTTGCAAGGTTTTTGCATGCCTTTTAGGTAGTTAGCATACTAGTTTTGGAACAGAACTCCGTATTGCTGTTTTAAATGAAATTTGCATCTTATTGGCCCAATTAGGCCGTACATAATTGACAAGTGTGTGTGTGTGTGTCTGAAGAGGAAGAGGCAAAGGAATGATTTTTTCTGCTATTCAAATGAGCGGTAGTGAGGGCGGCATCATGTAGTAAAAACTATGGTTTGTCACCATGGCAGGCTCCTGCCGCTTGTCAACACCTTGGAGTAGACACTGCGTTACATTTAAGCATCAGAAACACTTTGAATTAAAAAAATGTATAACATAAGACAGGAATTACACTGCAAAAGCAATCACGTTGAGGAAGTAGGCGTCGTGAGCGCGCACGCACGCACGCTGCCTCGCCTGCGAGTCACGTCGAATATAAACTAGCTCTAGCAAGCCGAATCTTTTGCCACTGTCCCACTCGAAGGCAGGTGTGCGTCAGCTGGAAACGCACGTCCCCAAACCCTGTTGGTCTCATAATTTTAGCAACCTTTTATCTTGTGCTGTTTTAATTTGCCGCCATGTTGTGGACAGCAAGCACCATCATTAGGAAATTTTCCACAAGCTCTGTGAGTAACGCTTCTTTTGGCATCAACCTGTTTCGCCACATTCTTGTTTCTGTCTTCTTAAAAACGAATGAATGACTGGGGGTTTATTGAGCTCGCTCGCCAGAGGACCTAGCTTGCTAATGTAATAGGTAAACGTTGTCATGGTGAAGATGTCAAAATGTTACATCCCCAAACACACGTGAATCATTCAATGCCATATTTGTCTTTAGACAGGAACCGACACTGTCAGAAGCCTATGACCAGTCAGTCAGATTAGCATTGAACAAGTGACGTTTCAGGATATGTACATATTTGTAAAATAACCGGATAGGGCATTTATGCCTTGCTTTGAGGAGTTTAACAATGCTACACAAGCATATGTCACCCAAGAGTTTGAGTTGTCTCGCCACGTTGTCGTTGCACGCTGTCGTGGCTGCATTGCATTAGCTAGCTACTACTAGTGGACAGATCTTGAGCGAGTTGCATCAGCAAGAGGAGAAAATCTGTCCGGGGTCGGGTTACGCTGGTGGAGTTAAGCTAATGCTAGCTGTGGAGCCCCAAAAGTAAATCGCGAGCAACACAGTAGGTTTATCAAAGACAGGTTGCAATGCATTTGTTTAGTATCTTCTTGACGTTGGTAAAACTGCACATAGTATGATAAACATTAGTGTTTGCAATTGCAACTGCAATGAAGGAACTGTTCTATGTCCAGTTGTAATAACTGCAGTGAAACGATGACAGACCGTGGTGGGTAACGTGGAGTAAGTGTTTTCGATGGAGCATGTTCACTACGTTATCTGTGTCTGGACGCTTTGCGATAGAGGAGTCAGTAAAGCGGGCCACAACCGTTATTTAATTTCCATTTGTAATAAGAGTACGTTAATGTCTGTTTTACAGCAGGCAGCACTGAACCTGGTTAAAAGTATCGTGTCCCTTTCAAATCACTCCAAGAACGTAGAGACTTTCCTGAAGATTAATGGCCTGTCGTGAGACTGCCAAAGGGGGAGTGTGTGGTCTAACATTGGTGCTGGCACGAAGTTGTTTTGCGTGTGTCTCTCTCTCTCTCTGTGTGTGTCTTTCTTTTATAACACGGAGGAGGAGACAATCCGGTGATGAACAGTAAAAGTTTTGCATCTCATCCACGTGTGTAGAGTACGCAGAATGTTTTTTTTTTATCTAACTGGTATGAAGTAGAAATAGGTATCGGGTTTGAATGATAATGCAAAATGTTAAGCTTTTACAACTCATAACCACCCTCTCATGTCTGTTATAAAGTCTTTACTGAGTATTCAATACTATGTCTTCTGTCTGCTATTTTCCCTGACACAGCCCTACTACCAAAATAAGCTGAAACTAGCCCTAATTGGACAGAGCTTGTTTGGGCAGGAGGTGTACTCCAGCCTACGAAAACAAGGCCACAAGGTGGTGGGCGTGTTCACAGTTCCAGATAAGGATGGCAAGGCAGACCCTCTGGGTGAGTGACAGTGCCTCTCCCCCTGTTGCCTGGGAGACAGAGAGGGAGCACACAAGCTTTCTACTGTCTCAGGCCCTTTAAATTGAATTTGTGGAATTTGCAGAAAGAATTAGAGCCATCGCCTTGGGTAATGATTTCTAACGATGGATAATGTTGTCCTGAATACCCTTTATTGTCCTGTCATGAGCTTCCTGATTAGAACTCCCCGCACATGTAAACTTTCGTGTGCGTGTGCGTGTGCGTGTGCGTGTGCGTGTGTGTGTGTGTGTGTGTGCATGTATGTGTGTTTTATGTTTGTGTTGTGCAGCAGAGATGAGAGTCAATGTTAACTCTGGGGGGTTCTCACAAAGAGAAGTATTTGCCCAGCTTGTCCAGTAGAATGAGCTCATTGTTTTAGGACAGGGGAGCGCGAGTGAACACAGCGAGGCAGTGAGGTGAAAAGTCCCTCGGCCCATGAGCCACAAACATGTTTACCCAGAATGCTTCAGGATTTCCTAGAATACATCACACAACACATGCATATAGACAACACTACATCTTATTGGTGCACCCAGCCGCTATGTCGGATGACTGTACTTCTGCTGCCTTTGTGTGCAGTTTCTCAGTCTTAATGATGCTGCCATGAGTACCAGTCACAATATATACAAAATATCACAGCACTAAAATTAATGAACATGACGCTTTTCCATGGGGTTAAGCAAGTCCACGATGAGGACCGGTAGCAGGCCGTTTTAAAGTGCAGCCTCAGCCTCCAGTGGCCCGGCAGCCTCTATCCCCTCTGGGCCGGGGGGCCATGCACACACACACACACACACACACACACACACACACACACACACACACACACACACACACACACACAGAGCCCTGCTCTCCCTGAAACCTCCCTTTCTGCTGTTTCAACCGTGGCCTCAGTCCAGAGCTCGCTCTGCTATTTGCTTTTGGCAGATGCAGCGCCAGTTTCCTCTCATGCTCTCACCAGGAACTTTAAGATGCTGTGATATCGCTCTCTGGCCGGAGTTGCCAAAGCCAGCGTGGCTAAGTAGGGATGGAGCCATGTGTGGCTAAGAAAGCTCTCGTGGGGCTCTTGAGTGAAAAAGAGCGTCTTTGTCAGCAGTTTGTGTGTCACTGTTTTGGGGATAGTGCGCAGTTTTAAGAGAAAGGAAAATATTTGATTTGAGTTCCATGCTTGTGCTGACTAAATGTTACTGACAGTTTATGGTGTTCAGTGTGTGTGTGTGTGTGTGTGTGTGTGTGTGTGTGTGTGTGATTAGAGGAGAGCAACAACTGCTAGGTCAAATTTAAATAAGTATTGATAATAAGAGTGTGTGTGTCAGTGTCAGAGACAGGCAGACAGACAGAGAGTGTGTGCATAATTTGTGACGAACAGGTGGGGTCAAGTGTGGGTTTCACAGTCTGACCCTCCTCTAGTTGGCTTGACGCAGCCGACAGCCTGCGCTGAACTGGGTTAAACCGGGGAAGACCGGAACTCTCTCCCACATAGTTATACACATACACACACAACCACTCACACACCCACTCACTCAAACACACAAACCCTCTCACACACCCACTCTCACTCAAACACACAAACCCTCTCCGTATCAGCAGTGACACTCTGTGCCGGGCTGAACGCCAAAAATACGGGACTGTAAAAAGAAGCGGCTCGGACAGATTTCCAGCTGAGCCACTCTGCAGCTGAGTTAGACTGGGAGACCCGGTCAGACAGCTCTTTACCTTGTGGTTGACTTGGGACTAGGGCCTACCCCTGATAAGCCCTTTGTAGAATCGTACAAACCATTAGGAAGGAAGATGAGTAGATCAAGAATGACCCGACGTGAAAAGATGACTGAATGTTATTGCCTCAACCATGTAGTAAGCAAGTGTATCTAGAAATCAGAGATTAGAAATCAGGCCATGTGATCTAGTGTTACTTCTCAGTGTAAGGGGTATAATCCACTGTACTACTACTCCATAGAACTAGAAGAGGTTTACTGACGTGCTTGTAGAGTTAATGTTGGAATGCTCACCAATGTTGTTAGATTGAAGATGAAAGAAGTTTGATCTGTCAGTGTTGTATTTTTTGGATGCATTAATACATCAGATTGTGTTTTAAAACTAAACTGGGGGTCAGTGGCTTTTCTAGTGACACCACATGTTTATGCTGGAACCCATTCAAATGCTGGACACCATCTGAAAATAGGCATGCTCCTGTGCACAAGTCTATAATCCTGGCAAAAATCCATCTGACCTTTCTCTCCCCTCATCAGCGTTGGTGGCGGAAAAGGACGGCACGCCGGTGTTCAAGTTCCCGCGCTGGCGCGTGAAGGGCAAGCCCATCCCCGAGGTGGTGGAGGCCTACAAGGCAGTGGGCGCCGATCTGAACGTCATGCCCTTCTGCTCACAGTTCATCCCCATGAACGTCATCGACCACCCCAAGCACGGCTCCATCATCTACCACCCCTCTATCCTGCCCAAACACAGGGGTGCATCTGCTATTAACTGGTAAGGAGAGCTGTCTGTATGTCTTAATTTGTGTGAGAGAGAGAGACAGACAGACAGACAGACAGACAGACAGACAGACAGACAGACAGACAGACAGACAGACAGACAGACAGACAGACAGACAGACAGACAGACAGACAGACAGACAGACAGACAGACAGACAGAGTTTTAAGGTCAGTCTATCTGGATTTGTCTACTTTTTCGAAGTTCAACAAACAGTACAAGAGTTAGTGAATCTGACAAGTACATGTCAGAGAAACAGGCCAGTGAGACAGGAGAAGAATACAAAAGGAGACAGATGTTTATGTATAGTATACATTAACATTACATGGTAGATTGACGTTGAATTGCAGATAATACATTTTAACTTTGAAAGCCGTTTCCCTGTTGTGCGTGAGAGAGAGAAAGACAGACTTTTTTCATAAAAAAAAAAGATCAATAAGGAGATTGATATGTTAACCGTGATGAAAACATAATGTAGAACTTAAATGCAGATTGAGCATTCCTACCTGGCAAAAAAAAAAGTCTGACCTCAAGGCATGGCAAAAGAACATGTCCTCACTCCGTGTTGACTAACGACCTCCTCTGTCTCCTTCCCCAGGACTCTGATCGAGGGGGATAAGAAGGCCGGCTTCTCCATTTTCTGGGCTGACGATGGGCTGGACACAGGCCCCATCCTGCTGCAGAAGGAGTGTGACGTGGAGGCCAACGACACCGTGGACAGCATTTACAACCGCTTCCTCTACCCCGAGGGCATCAAGGCCATGGTAACTATGGCAACCTGCCTTCCGACCCCTCGTCTCTGTCGTAATAGAGGGTTTGGTCTGAACTTTAGTGTCCTGGATCTTGTCTGGTATGCAGAGGTACAGAGACACAGATTCTCTTGGCCAGTTTAGTGAACTACATGTATGTGTTTATTTATCCTTCACAAGGTCACATTTCAACACATATTATGTAAGTGCTTTAAGCACATTGCTTCATTGCTACACTTTAACACCATGATTTCCCAGGCTTTGTTTATGTCTGCCTCCAGGTTATGCACCGGTTTTACCCAGACAGTGTTCAACTTTGACTTCATTTTGACTTTCTATGTAACATCCATGTTTGTGTGTACTTGCAGTACTCTGCAGGTTTACATTAATGTTGAGTGAGAGTATGTGATTGTAGTGGTTGATGTTTATGGTGTGCTGCTTGTATTCACAGCTTGTCTTTGTAGATGGTCACAGTATGTTGTGTGTGCGTTGATGTTGTATGTGCTGCTTGTGCTTATGTTGATGTTGACAGTGGGCCCTTTTGGTTGATATTGACTGTGTGTGTGTGTTTGGTAGGTGGAGTCTGTGAATCTGATTGCAGATGGGAAAGCACCTCGGATTACCCAACCAGAGGAAGGAGCCTCATACGAAGGGATCCAGAAGAAGTCCAACTCCAAGGTCAGACACAGATCGGGGTGCCAGTCATTTATAACTAGTTAGTTATACAATACTTAGTGTTGAATACTAATTCATGGTCAGTTTTTTTAAAGGGGTGTGGGTCATCAAGATAGTATTAATTCATTGTTTGTAATTAGTCTGTTAATGACTGAAGAAAGTCGTATTGCAAAGTGTCCTTACATGACGCAGTGTGGAAAATTCCACTTTTGAAAGGAATGGGGGAGGTGTATTAGGCCGCAGGAATAGCTTAGGGGTGGTTTTGGGGGCGTGAGCACGCATGCGTGTGTGTGTGTGAGAGTGTACGTGAAGAATAACAGGGGTGTAGTAAGAGAGAAGGAATGAGATTCTGGAGACCTGGGCTTTGGGGAGTTATTTTTGGGCGCACAGCCCCGTGCGTTGCACAACCGCCGTCCAGCTGTTGGATCATGCTGCCCTTTCCTGGAAAGACACTCTGCATGGACTGAGAAATGAATATGTCTATATATGTGGGCGCGTGAATGTATGTGTGTTGTGAGTTTGTTTGTGTTTGAGAGCAAAAGAGAGAATGTGTTGGACTGAAAGGAGTTTATATGACAGGTCAGTTTTGGCTAGCTGAGAGAAAAACAGACACAGAGACTGACACTCTCCTCTGTTTCCGACCTCCCCCCCTGCCTCTCTCTCGCTCTCTCGCTCTCTCTCTCTCTCTCGCTATGCTATGCTATGCTATGCTATGCTATGCTATGCTGTAGGTGAATCTGGCCCAGCCAGCTGAGGCCATCCACAACTGGATCCGCGGTCATGACAAAGTCCCTGGAGCCTGGACTGTCATTGATGGACAGGTAGTTCCCCATTAAGCACACAAATAACAAGGCCAATCTTGGGAACAGGGGTACTGAATGTGCTAGTGGCCTGCACATGAAGAGATTACTTAATGTAGTTTCACTGAAAGACAATGTTCCCAGATTGGATGTGGATTTTATGTTTGGGCGGGAATGTGTTTTTGTGTGTTTTCAGTTGTGTTCCATGTGTTCATTTCATTCCGTTAGTGTGTGTGTGTGTGTGTGTGTGTGTGTGTGTATGTATGAGATTTTTTAGACTGCTAAATATTTACACTGGTTATGTTTCTCCCATATACCTGAATAAGTTTACTGCCTCTCCATCCAATGCTCTCAGTCACACGTGTGCACTCCTGACAGAATGGGAATATACATCAAGTCTGTTATCAAGCGATAAAGCAAACAAGGAGCAAACAAGGAGGCATATAATATATATAAAAGAGTATAATATAAGAGTATATATATATAATAATATAAGAGAACCGCATCTGGATAGGTATGATGATTTAGTAGGCAAGAATTACAGTTGTGTGTTGCATCTGCTGTTGTTGATGCATGTCTGATGATCAGTCTGAGTGATGTGGAGGCACGTTCAAAGTGGTATAATCACTAGTTTGTTTTGTGTGTTTCAAGACAATTTAGTTTCGTATTTGCTGCTCAACTAACACCAGTCATTGTTTTGCAATGGTCAGTATGCTACTCTCTTTGTTAAGAGTACAGAAGTGTCACTGGTGAAAAGGGAACAAGCTTATGGGCATGGTGAAATATCTCACAGCATTTTTGCTTAGATTTAGGGAAACACAACTCTGTTTCTATTTATTTTGAATACACCTCATATATGTACTTCACTTCGTCCAATGGTCAGTTAATGTGGCTGTGGGTTATTCCAGAACTACTTCTGCTCTTTCAGTGAGGGCGTCTTTACTACATGCTTTAGAAATGACATGGCGTGTGTGTTTTGTCTGTGCAGACGGTGACTCTGTATGGCTCGTCTCGGCTGGGTGATGTGGTGCCTAAGGGCCAACCTCTGGAGGTGGAAGGGGCCGCCCAGCCCGGGCTCATCACCAGCGGGGGCCTTGTGCTGTTTGGAACCGACGGCAAAGCAGTGAGTGTGTGTGTGAGAGTGTGTGTGAGAGCCAGAGTGTGAGAGCGAGAGTGGACACTTGTATACATGGAGGAAACAAGATATATGCATAGATGACACACATATCAATACTGTCTATAGATTGGCAGAGAGTGTGAGTTTTAGATGTGTGTTTTAGCACCTGTGTGCATCTGTCTGCAGGTCCAAGTGAAGAACCTGCAGTTCGAGGATGGGAAGATGATTGCTGCCTCCAAGTACTTTTCCTCTGGAGAGAGCAGCAGCGTGGAGCTCACAGACGAGGAGAAGAAGATGGCTGAGGAGATCCGGGTAGGACGTGTGTGTGTGTGTGTGTGTGTGTGTGTGTGTGTGTGTGTCCAAGTGATCTATGATGCTTATTTGTGTATTGCAAGCTGTCTACTGCTGGTATGCATATGTGTGTGTTTGTGACTGTCTGTCTGTGTGCCGCTGCTCTCTACACAAGTGATCTCTACACTAATCTCCAAGCTGTAAACTGTGTGTGTGTGTGTGTGTGTGTGTGTGTGTTTATTCTCACTACTCACTTGATGCTTCTTTACCAGGCCATCTGGAAGGGCATCTTGAGTAACGTCTCTGCCATTGAGGACACAACAGATTTCTTCAAGTCTGGGGCGGCCTCTATGGACGTGGTGAGGTCAGTATGTCACCAGGCAGATCTACTTGGCACAAGCTTCTAGCACTGCGTCGGGTGATCATCTTTAGTTTCATTCTGGCTGCCTAATGAATTGTGTGTGTGTGTGTGTGTGTGTATGTGTGTAGGTTGGTGGAGGAAATGAAGCAGAAGTGTGGAGGTGTGGAGCTGCAGACTGAGGACGTGTACATGGCCACCACCTTCCAGGACTTCATCCAGATGTTTGTGCGCCGTTTCAGAGGGGAGGACCAGGAGGAGGAGATGGTTATCGATTATGTGAGTATCTAGTCTTTACACACATACACACCCATACTCTCTCTCTCTCTCTCTCTCCCTAAACCCAACCTCCCCCTCCCCCCCATCTGCCTTTAATTCCCCTTACCCCTAAAATAAACCATATTTGCTTTTCTCATTTTTCAATGCAGGCAATTAAAGACGTCAACAACATGACTGTGAAGATGCCTACCCAGTGTTTTATCAACGGCAAGTTTGATGACGCAGAGAACGGCAAGACCAGTGACACCATCAACCCTACAGATGGCTCTGTGAGTATAGAGCATGCACACACTCTCACGCACACTCAAAAGACAAACACACATGATGTACAAGACACACACACACACACACACACACACACACACACACACACACACACACACACACACACACACACCCCTGATATTGTGATGCATGCACACTGAAACACACAAGACATTGTCTCCCCCACTAAAGCACATGCTTTCATACACGTGGAAATACTGAAATAGTATAATGATCAAGTTGACACACATCACATGCATCAAGTCTGTGTCTCCTATTTTCAGTTGATCTGTAAGGTGGCACATGCCTCCGTGGGTGATGTGGACAGGGCCGTGGCAGCAGCCAAGGACGCCTTCGAGACGGGACCATGGGGCAGAATGAACCACCGTGACCGTGGCAGACTGCTCTACAAGTGAGCGCTCACTACCATCGCCCCCTGGAGGACGGCATTGACAATGACCACACATAATGAAATTTGTTTTACTTAAAACAACAACAAAAAAAAAAACATGAAAATCACTCCTACACAATCATATACACATACATTAAAATTTATTTTTTTTAAATGTAACTTACCAACACATAGACTAATGGTCCCTTTTCCTAAACTCCAGCCTGCATGGTCTCACATACAAGCACTTGCGTATAGACTAACTCTTCCTCTTTACGGGTCTCCCTCCCCAGCCTTGCAGACCTGATGGAGCAGCACCAAGAGGAACTGGCCACCATTGAATCCATGGACTCCGGCGCCGTGTACACACTGGCCCTCAAAACACACGTAGGGATGTCCATCCAGACATTTCGATACTTCGCTGGCTGGTGCGACAAAATTCAGGTGAGCGTGCGTGTGAGTGTGCGTGTGAGTGTGCGTGTGAGTGTGCATGCGAGTGTGCATGCGTGATCCAGTGTGTTTGTCCATGTCACCTCCTCACACTGACATCATATCCTGTTTCTCTCCAGGGCACGACGATCCCCATCAATCAGGCCAGGCCCAATCGCAACCTGACCTTCACAAAGAAAGAGCCCCTGGGGTGAGTGACAGGAAAAACAGCCAATGAGATGCAGACTTTGTTGAATGTAGTGTTACAGTCTGCTGTGCTGCGTGTATTTAAAATGTCAATTTGTCTCTGTTAGCGTGTGCGCTATAATTATCCCGTGGAATTACCCCCTTATGATGCTGGCGTGGAAGAGTGCCGCCTGTCTAGCCGCTGGGAATACCCTTGTCCTGAAACCTGCTCAGGTAAAACACACATATACACGCAGAAATCCCCGCTAAACATACACACACACACATCCAGTTTACATTACATTACATTACAATGCGTGCTTGTTCTTAGCAAGGTTATTATAGTTAACGAAAAAACGAAAACGAGGTGTGTTTTTTTTTTTTTTTGTCGTTAACTGAAATAAAAACGAGGCTTTATAAAAAAACGATAACTAACTGAAACTGTATTGTGTCTTTACAAAACTAACTAAAATAAAATAGAATTATAGAGAAAATTGTCAATTTATTTAATACAATTTAGTCTATCTTCCGCCGTACCACTTTTAGTACACGCCCCTCACCTGGTTTCATGGCGGCAAAAGTCGGGAGAAAGCGACAGTGCTATTTGGGATTAGGCTACTTGGAAAAGTAACGTGCGGTGGGGTTCGTGGCTGGTGAGGCACTTCAGAGTCAGATTTACAAATATATAAACCCAATACAGTACAGTAGCTTAAATCACCATTCAATTGGCAGCTTGCACATTGACAACTGGTTGTTTTTCATATCAGCATTCTTTACACACACATAGGTAAGGTACACATACAGTTGGCAGCTGCTAGCTTGTGATGAACTTAATATGTGTGATTATGTACTCGTGAATATGAACTCTTACGAAGTTGCACAGGCCCCCTGAGGGTCTCCGCTGTACGTCCAAAACCAAAATCTATTCTTGAGGTTAAAAATATTTTCAAAGCAATTTGGCTTTGGGTGTGAAGTCGACCGAGTTATCTTCTGTCCCGTCGTTTGAAGCATACCTTTTAGCTACGGCATTGGTCTCCCATTATTGATCAATTCACGTTTTGATTGAAAGTCCAGTTATGAGAAATGCTTTAGCTTAGCTATAGAATCTTCCATTTTCGTAGTCGAGGTCAAATATACGCAGAACAAGCATAAACCCGACCGGTGGGCTCTCTCATGCTCCCTTCATTGAAGCAGAGGTACAGCGTATGCCTTTGGCACTGTTTGCCTCCTCTCCGTGCTTTTTCACTGCGGCTTTACGTCAGATCAGCAAAACTAAATAGGTTCTACACATGCGCTCAACCCAGTTTGTGAGGGATTGCGCAATCTGAGATGAGGCACAGCTCGTCGCTGCCTCACCGTCTCGCTGTCTCCAGTCTGTTTGAACAGGACATGCGCAAATTCTGACTGACACACGTCTGACACAGATCTTTCATAGTTGTCTTTTGTGGTTGGCTGTTCATCTGTCCTAAGTGAATACTTTTTTTTTAAATGGTATGTTTGGTGAGTTTTTATTACATATTATTTATTATAGCTTGTATCTTCTATTCATTTTGAGCATTTTGTTTTGCAAGCAAAAAAAATAAGCTTCCCTGACTGGCCTCCCCTTGGTCTGTTGCATTCCGCGGTAAAGACTAAAACTAATACTGAAACTAATAAAAACTCAAAACTCAAACTAAGTATTTTCAAAAAATAGAAACTAAACTAGCAAACCCGCATTAAAAACGAATTAAAACTAAACTGAAATTAAAAACAAAAAGCCAAACGAAATAAAAATAAAAACTAGTGAAAAATGCAAAACTATAATAACCTTGGTTCTTAGATCTCCTACCCATTCAGCTTTGCCTTCCCTCTAAAAAATAATGGCAGAACCGTACACACAGTAAAGAAACAGTAAACTCCTACATCTGACCTCTACATGCTGTGCATTCCTCTCAAAGGTCACCCCTCTGACGGCGCTGAAGTTTGCTGAGCTGGCTGCCAAAGCTGGCATCCCCAAAGGCGTCATCAACATTGTGCCTGGCTCAGGTACAGTTCTCAGAGTCCAGTATTCTACTACCAATGACGTACTGTGTCAGTAGTGTCAAATGAGTTCCCCCAATACTTACTCGATCAATCTCACATCATCTCTCTCTCTCTCTCTCTCTCACATATCTCCTCTCTCTCTCTCTCTCTCTCTCTCTCTCTCTGTCTCTCTGTCTCTCTGTCTGTCTGTCTGTTAGGGGGCATGGTTGGCCAGAGGTTGGCAGATCATCCTGACATCCGTAAACTGGGCTTCACTGGCTCCACTCCCATTGGCAAACAGATCATGAAGAGGTGAGTCACCTGCCTCCTGTCTCTTTCACTCGTGAGGGCATTGGTACTGACGGATTGCATCATCAGTACCTTGATGTAATTGTTGAACATTTTTAAATGTTAAAATGACGGTAAACAAAAGTGCCTCTTCAACAAAATAAGTCTCGTAGCTCATGCTTAAACACAACTCCTGCTTAGGAAAGTGCTCTTTAATGTTCACCAGTATCAGTGTGCTATCTCAAGTGATTTTGCGAGGCCTGTTTTTTAAATGTTATTTCAACTAATTAAGTCTTACAGCTCATACTTAAACTAAATGTAACCCCTGACTAGTACAGTTCTCTATAATATTCCCAGTATCAGATTTTATCACTTAAGTGGTCTCTCTTGGCCGTTCCGTTGACGCGTGTCATTTCCTGTCCCAGCTGTGCGGTCAGTAACCTGAAGAAGGTGTCTCTGGAGCTGGGCGGGAAATCCCCCCTCATCATCTTCAGCGACTGTGACATGGACAAGGCTGTGCGCATGGTGAGCTATGCTCCACACATAACTTACTGTAGCCAGTCCACTACAACAAGCCAGTGTGCAATTATTTACACACAGAGGAGACAGAGCTGGGGGGTATTCGTCGTAGCTCGCTAAGCGGTTTAGCGAGCTAATTTTCAGGCTAAGATAAAAAACGCGCCTCTTTTTGGTTCGTGGAAGCAACTTTTGATAAATCACCATAGTAACATATCAATTAGCACTAACCTGCTCCAGCGCAGGCTAACTTAAGTGTAGCTGGATAAGCTTGCCACACCCCCGGAAAAAGGAGGGATCCCATTGACCAAGGACTGATATTAGATATCTAGTTAGATTAGCGTAGGGAGAGAGTTCTTTGCGATCGCCAAGATCCATTATTCCATAATTAGTTCTTGTATGAGCGCTACCGATTCAGCCGACAAGGAATAATTAATTTACAAGACCTTCTCGAGTCATTTATTGCAAACACCACAGTCGAACATTGACTGTCTTGCGCTCTTTTGCAAGTGGTACATTTTTGTAGTGTCGGTGATGCGGAGAACAAAGCACTCATAATTATATGAGTGTTATTAGTACACCATAGCATATCATTATTGTAGAAAATGATTAAGGTGGACTCATGATAAGAATAGAGAGAAATACAGACAATTTATTTTCACTGCTTCAATTTATTGCATTTGTTATTAATACATTTAGTCATTTAACTTTTATTCAAAGCGACTTACAAGGAAATGTAAAACTACATCGAGGAAGGAGGAGAGGAGATTCGAACTAGCAACCTTGCAGTTCCGAACCGGTAGAGGAATCCTCTGTACCAGTTGACACTTGCCGTCAGGTTTTCATACATAGATATCACCCTATAAACATCCCAACACACCTTGCTTTCACAGCGGTGGCGGTGTTGAATTTTGCCATGATTATGGTCTTGTATTCTTCATAAGCGTTCATGTTTATCTCCTGCTCGCCAGCGGAGAAAAAAAGAGCCCTTTTCTTTGAGTTTAGAACCATTATACCGTTAGAAAATCATTGTTTTGGTGATCGACCTTTCCTGCCTTTTGAAGTAGGTCGTGCACGCGCAAATGCCATGATAAGTTTAGCCTGGTTGAAATTAACCACATGATTTGGATGCGGATCAGCCGTTAACGAACCGATATTTGCTGTTCTCAATCCGCTCGCTAATCTTAACGGGCTAAAAGGCCAATTGATTAACTTAGCTTCAACCCTACGACGAACAGGCCCCTGCTCAGGATTTGAGCTGAAACCGTAAATGTAAATGCTCAGATGGGTTGATTAAACAGGCTGGGCTGTGTGTGGAACCAGTTTAAAACAAAACAATGTGGACTTCAGGTCACCTTGTCTCCACTACACCTCACCAGTCTCAAAACTTACAGAAGCCCCAGATTAGGTTCAGGTGCTTTGAGACAATGTAAATTATTAATGGTGCAATGGAAATAAAAATAAATAAATAATAAATACATAATTCATATTTTACTTCTATTTATGTTATCCTTCCTAATATGTTTGTTGAGAAGATGGATCTTCATGCTAGAATGAGTGAGAGACTCATCTCTGTATCTGGCCTTTATTTATTTATTTATTTATTTATTTGTCTCTGTGTGTGTGTGTAGGGGATGAGCTCTGTGTACTTCAACAAGGGGGAGAACTGCATCGCTGCAGGGCGCCTGTTTGTAGAGGAGTCCATCCATGATGAGTACATCAGCAGAGTGGTAAGGACACAGCTAACAGCCCACCCTTTACACAACCAACCCACACTAACAATCCCACAGACACCTAACCGTTTCATCCCAGTACCACATACGCAAGCACACACACACACCTACTTCATCTTTTCCCTGGCCGTCCTAGGTGGAAGAGGTCAAGAAGATGAAGGTCGGCGACCCCCTGGATCGGTCCACAGACCACGGCCCCCAGAACCACAAAGCCCATCTGGACAAGCTGGTGGAGTACTGCGACATCGGCGTCAAGGAAGGGGCCACGCTTGTGTACGGGGGCCGACAGGTGCCAAGGCCAGGTGAGCTTCTCCTTCAGCACCACCTCCTCTAGACTAACGCACACACACACACACACACAAACAGTCTTCAGTAGAGGTGGAACAAAAAGAACAGCTTTTGCTGCTGCTGACAGCCAAAACCACGGGTAGTAGCACCATATTGTTCACGTACATACATACCCATGATCAAGTTTAATTTATAAATTACACACAACAAGACATCAAGAACATTAACTTATAATAAAATAAAGCAATTAAAACAATATACTGCAATACAAGTTATGTGATTGTGGTCGCTCTCTCGAATGAATGGGATTCTGACATTTTTGCTTAACAAAGAAAAATATTGCGTACTGCCATTCCCCTTTGAAAGAAAACAAGGACGGGTTGCAACAAGGATTGAGGACTCAAAGGCAGAGATACATGAAAAATCATTACATTGATCTAGTGCTCTGAATAGGATTAGATATCACAATCATAGGATTATCTTGCACATACAGTATATACCATTACCATTCTATCACAAATCATTCTATCGATCTATCGTGTTGAATGTGTTTGATCATTTGAGATTGTAATAAGAGGTTTAGACACAGTGAAAGAGTGAGTCTACAGTGAGAGAATACTTGATGGTGCTGAATTGTGCACAAGACTTGATTTGTTGATTTCCTCCTTTGTGCCCTAGGCTTTTTCATGGAGCCCACAGTGTTCACCGATGTGGAGGATCACATGTTCATTGCCAAAGAAGAATCCTTTGGACCAGTCATGGTGGTGTCTAAGTTCAAGAACGGGTATGCTTATGTCATATTCTCCCTCACTGCTTTAGTCATTCTGTCTAAAATAATGTCAAAAAATTGTTCTAGATGGTTATTTACAAATGTCCTATTTTTAAGTAATCATTGTAGCCTATAAGCATGCTTCGGCAGAGTACATTTTAATGCCATACAAGTGCTGCTTCAGTGGCACAGGCCGCTAACTCGCTTAGCGGTCTTGTCCTCCATCGGTCACGTCCTCTTCATCTCCTCTCCATATCCTTCCTTCACTTTTCAGAGACGTCGATGGCGTGTTGAGCCGAGCCAATGACACGGAGTTTGGCCTGGCCTCAGGAGTGTTCACGCGGGACATCAACAAGGCCATGTACGTGAGCGAGAGGCTGGACGCAGGGACCGTCTTCATCAACACCTACAACAAGACGGATGTGGCTTCACCGTTTGGCGGCTTTAAGCAGTCCGGCTTTGGGAAGGACCTCGGTGAGGGTTCACACACACACACACACGCACATACGCACGCACGCCAACATCTCATGAAAGTCTTAAAATTACCAGTGATTTAACTAAAGCCTTTTTTTGGCAAATCATTTTTATCAGAACTACCAACAATTCAAATCTGCAATTCAGCAGCAACTTAACATGCACATCATTATGACCTCATTCTCTACAGACTTGGGCCCTTTCACACTTTGATTTTGTGGTTAAGTTATGCGACCGTATTCAATCTTTTGTCTTTTTTGACTTAACAAAATTACGCACCATAGACGGAGTGAAAACACTGAAGGCAGTCTGAATCTAACGTGCCTGTATCTGTGTCTTGTGTTCGTAGGGGAGGAAGCTCTTCATGAATACCTCAGGACCAAAGCAGTGACTGTGGAGTACTGAGCCCCGCTTCCTCTATGAACTTTCTATGGTGGCAAATCAGTCATGCTGGTTGGACCTGCTGGCAGTTGATCTAGCATCTCGGCTCTGGCTTGGCTTGGCTAGGCTAATGGCTTGCGTTCAAGCTGTGTGAAAAGCTTAGTCTGCAACGACTATGTTGATGTGCCTACACCTTTTTTTAAGAAGAAAAAAAACAAACATTCTTTAGGGAAGCCTCTGTTCTGTTCAAGGAACTATTTTCTGCTTTTTCCTTCTCATCCCAAACCACGTTGGAGCTAATCAGCTCTTTCAAATCTGATGCTATAAAAAACTTGGCTGGTCTGGATGTGTCATCATGTTGCAAGATACGTTTTGTAAAAAAAAAAGAGTAGTTTTTTTTTTAACGGACTGTTCCCATACAATGTAAACATCACCTTGGATTTTAATATATTTTCAAATGTATATTTGACATTTTATGTAGTCATTTGTTGGCTTTTAAAGACAGAAATATCAGATGTTTGAAGAAATCAGGGTTTTACAGTTTAGACTCACTTTAGTAGTACAGGCCCCTTACATTTAAGTGTTTTTTACTGAAATCAAGTATTTACAAATATTTTATTTGAGGAGAATAGATGCTGCAGTCTAGTGATGGCAGAGAGTATCATGCCCAACTGATTATGTGATGAGAAAAATTATGCCATGTACTAGGTATCTCATCTGTGACATTGCAACAATTGCAGAGATTTAAAAGGCAGTTTTGCAACAGTGAGATAGGAAGTCACAGTTGCAAGAGCTGAAGTTAGAATAGCAAGAAATAAGTCTCAATGATATGATGTGTAGCATCGGTTATCCCTCTCATTAATTCAATTCAATAGAAAAAGGTCATGTGAACAATACTAATATGTCAACATATTACCCCTATATCATGCACCATTCATTTTTTTCTTTCTTTATATAACTTTAAGTCTACCTCGTTAATTTTAAAGGGACATTTTAAATGGCTTAATACATAATGTAATTTTCCATTTGAACTTAACGATGACAATGTGAGTATAAAAAGATGCCTCATGCTATACCTTCCAATTGTGGCAGTATATCATAAGAGTGACAAACAAAAGAGCACAAGAGATATTCTCAATTATAAGATTACATTTTAACACCAGGCCACAACCACGTGATGTATGTATGCCATCACAGAATATCACCTCACACTTGGCACTAGTTAATACAGAGATATTACGTGTTTTTTTTTGTTTTTTTTAGTATGAGGTAGGAAAGAAGATCCAAACAAAACTGTTATGAGGACTTCAGTTTTGGATGTCAAATAAAATATTTGGCCATTCTGTTAAAATGGCGTGGATTCTAAAGTCAAGTGAATTCCAAATGCATGGCTTTTATACCCACTTTGGAATGGAATGTATTTCTCTTTAAATTACCATGTTTTATCAAACCATTTTAAAGTATTACCACAATCCCAATGTTCTATTTCACTGTGCTTGCTTATACATCTGGTCTATATGTTTTTAGCACTGCATTTCAGATCTGAAGACTCCTTTGTAATAAAGCTCCACCAGACCACAGAGATGCACACCATCAGAGACAAATATGCTGGTTTCTCTTCTATTATCTTACATTTATAATTTAAAGAAATAATTTAAAAGACACTGTCCGTGCAAGATCACACACAGATTCCAGACTCCTCTCTGGATTCGTAAGATATAGCTGTTCCACTATGGCGATTTGGCGATGTTGCCACAGATATAAGGACAAGGGAATGCTACCTGCGTGATTCTCCAGCAGTGTCCTTTACTGAGCTCTGCCTTGATTCTGGGCGATGCCCTCAATCACCATTTTGCCCTGTCAAGGAACCAGGTGATAAGACCTGCTTCACCATGATGTCAGGTTTAAGTACAGTACTGCAGATTAAAGTATTTATATGTATAGTGAAAGGCAAATCAGACAAATCACTCCATGTAAATTTCACTTGCACATATGACTATTTTAGGGGCAACTGCTGGGGTACAGCTATTCATACCATGTGGTTCAGATAAGATGATCCAGAGTTTCACAAAATATTCCTTTGATTTCGCTTTTTTTAATGAAAGCAAGCATTTGGAGACAGATCCTGAATCTAGCATGGCCTATCCCAGGAACATATCTTCAACGTATTAGCACATTGATACAACTTGCAATGACTTGATCTAAAAAATATGCAGTAAAAAATGTTAAAGAATGTTTTATCCTGTTGACCAAGTCATTCAGGCAAAGGACATTGTTGCTGTGACCAACTCCACCTCAGCAACAAAGAGCATTGATAGTCTCTTGCACAGATTCCACTGAGCAAAAAATGACCCCATCTGTTCAGGTACAATCTCACATCAGCCTCATATCTTCTCAGTTGTAGGAGTTTCAAAATAGGTCCTCTTTACATGAATTCAACTCAGGATGAACAAATGCACCCACAAACAGGGATAGTCCATAGTGAAAATGGCTGGGGGGGGGGGGGGGGGGGGGGGGGGGATCACCTGCTCTGTGGATGTCACAACATCCACGTTATGTAACCGAGTCCCATGCTCAAAGAGAAATGTTCAGAGTTAAAACCTACATTCCATCCTTATCAACAATCTCAATATTGGCCCTCTTTTTCCTCTTACAGTCTCCTGGGAGTTGGAGTTTCTCCTCTTCCTCTTCTGTATCATTGTCCGAACAGTCCTCAGAGCTGTCATCTTCCGATGATTCAGCGTTGCTGTCCGAGTCACTGAGTTCCACAAGTGCTACGTCCTGAGTATTACATGAACAACAAGATTCAAGATTTCACAGCCACGAAGGAGGTCTGAGATATCACAAAGTAACAAGGCATAACTGTGATGCATTTAAAACATCTAACAGTTACAAAAGGAGAAAGTAACAACTTCCTGTAGCAAAAGTTTTTTATAAGGTTTTTCATGTACATTAAGTTGACTCACCATTTCAATAACTTTTTCTGCATCGTCAGTATTTTCAATGTCAAAGTGTCCCGCAGGGACCGACTCCATCTGCTGCTTTAAGGACTCATTAGCCTGGGCCATCTGTGGTAGAAAACTCTGAAGCCTATCCAGTACTGAAAAGAACACAGTCAAATAAAGGTGTAACATGCTTATTAACTTGCACTTCAACAGTCATAAAATTCACACTGGAATGGCTGAACAACCTACCATTACTTCTAGGAACTCTGGTGGTCTGAAGAGAGGCCGACCTACTAGGCACTTTGGATTTCAAAAGGAGTTTTTCATGGATGGCTGCGTAGCACAGGAAGACAAATACTTGGGTAAGTCAGACAGTAAATAAAAAAAACAGTAAGATAACATCTGTAACATCAGCTTGTTAGACAAAATGCGGTCTAGTAGAAGGATGGTGTAGATTCAATCAAAATGCTACTTAATGGAAGGACATATTAACTATGCTAGCTAGCTAACGTTTGCCAACTTGGTACGCCTTCTTAACCTCTTGAACGAGTGTACTGAAATGACAAAAGTGACTTATAATCCCGCGAGTTTTGCCAGCTAACCTACCTCCTCCATTCCCGCATGAAAGTAATTCTTGTGAACAACTTGTTTGCTTATTTTTTGTTGTCTCTTCCATTTTTCCTGTGGTCACATGGACGAGCAGGGGTACCATAGCAGCTACATGTGAGAGTCACTTCCGTGTAAATAACTTTCGCACAGTCCTGCTCACAAGCGCTATTTTGCTAGCGCGCCCTCTTATGGATGGATGTGGGTGTGGATTCTTATAGAGGCAGAGAACAGGCTCTGTTAATAGTTTAAATTAAAACATAGACATGGCTATGGGTTAAAAGGGTCATGTTCCATAGGAAGTGTCAGATGCCACGTGTTGTAATCGTAGACATTACGCAGATATGAATATGTTTATGATTGTAAAAAAATAATTAAAAAGACAGTTGTCTCTACCCATTCAATAATGGCTTTAGATACCTGAATTATCGAAGTTGTTCTTTCGTTGTCCATCCAAGAAACAAAGGTTTTGTGTCATGGGGTGTCATATTAGTGTGCACTAAAAAGTATTTACCTTCCAAGAGCCTCAAGATATATAAACATTACATTCAACTTCCTGTCTTTAATAGCCAAAATTCATTGGACACATTGGTGAGCGCACGCGTACTGACTCACTTGGCATGAGCTGCTGTGTGGCACTTCTACAGTGACGCGACAGACTGTCAGAGAAGCAAGAGAACGAGAGATCATCTTGTACCTCTACGTCGTAGTGAACCAGTCCTTCAGGTAAGGCTATAGAATGAACGTTGCTTTTCATGATGACCAGCGTTCTGTTTTCTTTGAATATTACTAGGACTTGTCACTGTATCTTTCTGTCTGAATTTCGCTTGTGTCTGGGTGGTACTCCCGTGAATGGTTTCCATTAGGGGGGAATTTTTTATTTATCCCACCGAGATAGAACATTTTGTCTCAGATTTGCTCGCCTTTTGAGCACGCCAAATGCGCAATTCAGATGTGATTATATATCTGAAATACAAGGCTCTTAACAAATACTTATGCAACTTAGAGCATTTTGGGGGAAATGCAAATTATAACTTATTTGCTTGCATCGTTAGCTGGAGGTTGCTAGCTGAGTGAGCTAACCCGAGTAGCTAGTTTGGGTAATTTCTATGGCTGTGGTTTTCTGTTGCATCTGATTGCATGGAAAACATAAAATTCCTGCCTATTTGGTGTTTAGCAAACGTTCATGCGCAACACTTGAAACGTGTTGTCAGAGAGTTCGTGAACTGCTGTTCAGACGTAGCACGGCTTCACTAAGTTACAGCAGAACAGTTATGTATGATGCCCCTTCTCACTTCTTAACGGTACAAGGAATCAGCTACGAATGTTAATAGCTTGACGTGATGTTAACAAAACACTTTGCCTGGCGAGAAAACTATTTCAAGTTTGAGATTTTATTTTGGTGCAGTCTCATTAAATAATGAAGATAACGTACTGTGGGAGAATTTCAATTAAGGAGAATTTCTATCCAGGACATACATCTGACCAATGCTAGTGAATTGTACGAAGCTTTGAAGGTTGGAGCTGGACTTGCATGTCTCTGGCGTTTTTGTGTGTATGTGTCAGATGAGAGAATGTTAAAGCTCGTCTTCATATCCCAGGTTCCATGTGGAAGGACCCACTGTAGTCAGTCCCCCTCCCATATCACCACCCTGTAGCCCAAAGGAGATGACCCAACCTGGCTGCCACCTGCATAATGAACCTCCGCACCACTGGGGGCTCCTCCGCCGTGGGCAGTCTGGGCCATAGCTGGGGCATCCTGTCCGGAGGCCGTGTGCCCTCTCTGCTGCAGACCATGGTGCCAGCAGGCTACAGCGCCCTCCAGGAGGAGCGGCTGGTCATGTCCGAGCTGACCGGTGGCGGCGGCAGTGTTGGTAGTAGCTCCGCCAAGCCTGACCTGGTGCTAGGCAACAGCTACCACCGCGAGAACAGAGCCCACCGGCACTTGGACCGCACCCCCCGCTCACCTCTGTCGGCGGGTGACCTTGGAGACGGTCGCTTCAGCGAGACCCAGCCCATGCTGCCTAATGGCGAGCTGTCTGGGGAGGAGGACGGAGAAGATGTTGGGGATGAAGAAGAAGAAGAAGATGATGATGAGGAAGAAGTGGAGATGGAGAGGCCACCCATGGGACGCAACATGCCCAAAGAGTCGCCCCTGGCCATGGCCCTGCAGATTGTGGTGCCCTTCCTGCTGGCTGGCTTCGGCACAGTCTCAGCTGGCATGGTGCTGGACGTGGTGCAGGTGAGCTGAGCTGAGCGTTGCACACAAGTACACCCTGTTCTCTATCAGTTCTGTCAATCACCACAACTTACCTCTCCTGTTACATCATACGGCCTGAATGCAAAGCCCAAATAGGCATATGGCATGTACTCTAGGTTCTTGGTAATCAGTGCACGCCAATCAGAACCTGAAAGCTAATTAGTCTTGTTGCTGAGTCAGCTTTTCTCAATATCTAGAAGATGGCATGAAGCCCCTTGGGTGGCCACATGTCCAACCAGTTCAGAATCAGAATCAGAATTCTGTTGTTCTGTTGTACTTCATTCCAACATTAAGGCATGGTCTTGGATGTATGCAGTAGCTGCACTAGTTACAGTGGAAATGGCTGATTCCAAGCTAAGCAAACAAAGCAATAAAAAAAAAATCGAAAACAATATCACCCATCACTGTACTTAAAGCAGTAGAAGTGTGCTTGTTATTTGATACTTAAGTTGAGCTTGCAGGGATTCTTCACTGGTTCAAAGGTTCACCTTTTGGACTGAGCTTATTGTTTATTCAAGCTTTGTTTTGATTGACTGAAAAACACTGTTTAAATGTTAACTGTTACAGGTTATTACAAAGTGAAGTGTAAAATACAATTCCTTGTCCTACTATTGGCAAAATGTGACGCATTAAATAGACATTACATTCACATCACACAGACAAAGAGAACATCTGTTTGTATCTAGATTGAATATTAAACTCAACCGATAACCACAGTTGTTTTCTTGCAGTAAAGCAATCAGAACTCCAGGAAATGAAAGTGGGCCTTTGTCTTTTGCCCGCTTCCTCTTCAGGTTCTACTAGAAAGTCTTTCAGATTAAACAGGAAGCGTATCATGAAAGCTGCCTCTAACTGTCTGGCTGTTGTAAATAGTAGGTTTTATTGCCTTATGATATAAAATGTGATATAAAATGTGGGAAGACCTTTAATCAGGATCCCCTGGTTATTGTTCTGTTCTGCAATGTTGGGCTGTAACTCAGTATGCTAACTATGAAGCAGGCTTACGTCTGTTTTATTGAAGTCCACTTGAATGTTGCATTTGTGTTGTTCAGTTCGGCCACTTTAATCCACTGCATCCTTCTTTGACGATGCCCCTAATGTTCAATGTTCTCTTTTGCCCCTTTTTTCTTTATCTCCTCTCTTTCCCATCTCTCCTATCCTCTCTTTTCTCCGCTGACAGCACTGGGAGGCCTTCAAGAACATCACAGAGATTTTCATTCTGGTTCCAGCTCTGCTCGGACTTAAGGGGAACCTGGAGATGACCCTGGCTTCTCGACTTTCCACAGCGGTATGTAGACAGACAAACACTCAAACTTCTCTATGAAAATTGTACACATTTTCCTCTCTATCTCATTCTCTCTTTCCCTCTGTTTACCTCCTTCATCTCTCTTAGTATTTCCCTCCCGCTTTCCTTCCTCCAGGTCTGAAATCCATCTCATAATTAGCACTTTTACCTGGCCAGGCTGTGCTTGCTGCAGACACTGTAATGATCTCCTTTGCTTCTACGAACTGTGAACGTATCCCTCCTTTATGAAGCCAACTGACGCGCTGCCTCCTTTGGCCACCCCCGTCATAAACACCTCCAGACAGGTCATTTTCTCCCTATTGACACGTCTGGTAATAGGTGCACGGCTAGCGCTCTAAAGCCCTATGGGGGGGATGTAACCAGAGAGGTCGACAGTGCGGCCTCCAGCGACTCCCTTTGCCCGGGCTTGTCCTCTGTGGTGACACCCGGTCATGCTGGTTGATCCCCAGCAGGTAGAGTGCTCGCTGAGGTCGTAGATCACTCGTAGGCGTGTGGTCCCAACCCTGTTATTACTATCTGTGGCGGCACACTCAGGTATTTCACTGCGCCGTGGAGGTGATGAGAGGAGCAGAAGTAAAAGGAGTTCTGAGATGAAGTCTCCCCAGGGTTTCTGCATTATACACTGTCGTAATATAGTATCTAATTTAGTGTATGTATGTAAGTGTGTGAGGTAAAGTGAATGAGAGGTATAGAGTCGACCCATTCTGGTGATATAATGCTGCACCAGAAAGCTTGCCTAACTCTTGTTCTGGCACATGGAATAGGTATTATGGGAGGAATGTGCTGAACTGGCAGTGTTTCAGGAACAGGAACACACACACACACACACACACACACTCCTCCACTCTCCCTCTTTTCTGTGCCAGGTTCTCCAGAGGTCCATAGTCTCTCTGGCAGTCAGAGCAGGCTGGTGTTACCCCGGCAAATCTGTCGTTCCACCTCGAGCTGGAACAGTAAACAGATCCAGGGGAGAAGAGCGGGAGGGGAGGGGTGAGAGCTGGGAGCGGAGCAGGGGGGTGGGTGTATTATGCATTGCTATTGCTTTGTTCCCCACCCATGTCTCAAACACTTTACGCCTTTGTGAGAAAACAACTGCCTGGCAACCTTGCACCTACATGCTAGTTACAGTCCCTCTTTATTGTTCCCCTTCCCCTCACTCTTTCTTTCTCCCCCTCGCCTCTCTTTCTCTTTCTCTCTCTCTCTCTCGCTCGGCCTCTCTCTCTCTCGCGCTCTCTCTCTGTCCCTCTGTCCCTCTGTATCAGTACTCCATCATGTCCACAAACAGACAGACACACACACACACACACACACACAAACTCCCTCTGTTTGAGCATAAGGTCCACAGTTGGTACAGTAGAGAATCACTCCTCTGTGCAGTGATGGCCCCTCCCCTCCTCACCTCTCTCTCTCTGACTGGTGCACCCAATGCCCACAGGATCTGGTGACAGCTCTTTTCTGTGGAAGAATGTCTGTTTGCCAAACCACCTGACCTGACGTACCGTCTCTTGCTTTGACCCACAGCTCCCTTCTCCTCGCTTAGGTGGTTGAGTGTGCAGCTTTGGCATATCTGAGGCCATGGCCAGAGTTGGTTGATTTCCTTTTAGCACAAATGTCTATTACTGGCAATACTTAGCCCAATGTCATTCGCTTTGGGTTAAAGCCATCTGCTGCACGGAATCATTATCCTCTTCCTGTCGTATGCAATATTAATTGTTGTAAAAGGAAGGGCAGGTGAATCTGTTGGGAAAAGCAGCCCTGAATCAGTCTGTGTGTCTGTGTGTCTGTGTGTGTGTGTCTGTGTGTGTCTTGCTCCCCCGTAGGTGAACGTGGGGAAGATGGACTCGCCCATAGAGAAGTGGAATCTCATCATAGGGAACCTGGCCCTCAAACAGGTAAACAGCAGCTTCCTCTCAGAACATCCTCCTTTATCAGTGGCCCGTGGGGCTTTATCTAATCTCTCAGAGAGCACTGGTAATTATGACCGTCAATTAGGAGCGCTGATAAGACACTGATGGTCTGATAAGACCTGAGAGATCAATTCTGGATGTCAATAATGATTTGTTATTACTCGTCCTTAGAACCTGGTACTGAGACTCATACACATGAAAGATTTATGTGATCCTATGCAATTTGGAGTTTAAGTTGTACTACACTACTATCTTATATAAGATATAAGTTTATCTCTGAATGCACTTCATACAGTGGATCTCAGTGGAATTGCTTTAATGTTATAGAACCTTGCACAGAATAATTATTTTTCAGTTAGGCATTTATTCATGATGGTAACATAAAACTCATACCCATAGCAAACTCCTTTATCATTGTTAGTCTTAAGTGAGTGTTATTGTTGAGATAAGAACATAATGAGGGTCCATAAAACCTGAACCGGTATGAGAGAGGGATGTCTTGTGCGTCTTGTTGGACAGCTGGATTCCCTCAGTAGGTTAAATGATTGACAGGATTGGAGGATTGGAGTCCGGCTATTACACAGATCATAAACATTCCCCTGCTTCATCCTCCGCCTCCTCTTCCTCGCCCCCATCAGGTGCAGGCGACGGTGGTGGGCTTCCTGGCGGCCGTGGCGGCCGTGGTGCTGGGCTGGATCCCCCAGGGAAAGTTCCAGATGAGTCACGCCGTGCTGATGTGCTCCGCAAGCGTGGCCACTGCCTTCATCGCATCCCTGCTCCAAGGTCAGAGGTCATCAGGGGTCACCCGGGGTTGCCAGTGATGGCAAAGGACTCTGTACAGTGTGCTTATGTTTCTTTTTATTCCATTTGTTGTGGGTCATATACTGGAGACTGATTTCTAAATCAACTGGAAATCCTGAGTTTGTGCTGTGCTGCTGTGCTCATAGGTTCCATGCTCGAGGGAGCTTTTGTGAAAGTCTCATGTCCATAACAAGACACTCCGTCACATATATATAAACTGACCACTGACTCTATAAGTGTTATGAGCGTATAGTTTGTCTTCTATCATGCTTTCAGTCTTTTTCTTTCAACCTTGTTAACCAAACAGATAATGGCAGGGTTTTCTCCATAGTGTGTTTTCACTGAACAACTACTTCAGCCTTAAGGGCAATTTATTGTCGTCCGTTTTCGGAGACACAGAGACACGTTGACGTTGCAAACCCTCTCCGAGCACCTCTCCGTGGCCTGACGTGCACCTCCCAAATTTTGTAACTATCTGACTCCGTCAATCTGTCAATACATCGCTGTTTACCTTGTGGATAGTAGTATGCCAACATTAGATAGCTGGCTCAGACACCTCGCAAATCCCCTCAGATGTATTTTTCAGTTACAATAATGGGGTTTTTACATTGCACAGTGTCTATTTCTCGGTAACTTTTACAAAATCTAAGCAAAAAAAAGTCAAACAAACAACTTTTATGTACAAATCCGACCATCTACTGAGTTTGGTCCGCCGCCATCTCTTTTTTTTTATGCTTTACAACACCCACAACCGTCGGAGAACCATAAATGAAAACGAGTCCGTCGAGGCAACTGCGTGACCACTGAGTAACGGAGTCGTAGAACCATAAAAAGGCCTTTAGCCTTAGGTGTAGAGGCGTGAGAGATGCCCAGTAGAGAACTACCCCAGAGAAGTTGACTTCCTCAGTGAACGCAGGATAAGATCGTGAGAAGATCCGAGATCATTTTGCTACTCTCATGTCCTCGGTGCAATTGACCTGAACCTGACCTGTCTCTCTTCTGCTTTGTGCTGCAGGCATAATCATGGTGGGGGTCATCGTGGGTTCCAAGAAAACGGGCATCAACCCAGACAACGTTGCCACGCCAATCGCTGCCAGCTTTGGTGACCTCATCACTCTGGCCATCCTGGCATGGATTAGCCAGGGGCTCTACAATTGCCTGGGTAAGTGTGTGTGTGTGTGTGTGTGTGTGTGTGTGTGTTATTCTTTCTCTTTCTCTCTCTCTCTCTCTCTCTCTCTCTCTCTCTCTGTCACTCTGTGTGTGTGTGTGAGTAAAAGAAAGAAGAAGAGAGAGATATTAAGAGGATGGGGATGGGATCTGAGTGGCTTTCATTCTGTCTTTAGTGTTGTATAATTCAGGTTGGCACCCTGACTGTGAAGGCCCGACTGGTAGATCTTTTTTACCACAAGAGGGCGCTGTTCATTTTGTAAACGCAACGTGCCAAATGCAACAGGACCTACTTGCATGGCTCCATGTTTTTAAACGAGTGTAGCGTTTTCCTAGTGGCAACAGGTGGCGCTCTTGCTCTTTATGAGTGCAGAAGATATTACTAGAGTTGTTCCCTGTTGGATGAAGTGAAGCCTGCAATGTCACACAAAGTGTACTTGAATGTCCATCGACCTTGATAAAACAAAAACGAATAAAACTTTACTCTTTGTTTATCTCCCTCGTACGTATTAACGTATTGAGATATCAGGGCATAACACCGAACAATTAGAAAAGCCAAAGGTGCAGTTGTGCATATATGCTGATAAATGCATGGAAATGCATACTATCTTTTCACTGGAGGTTCTGTAGGGAAGTCTAACTATCAGATGTAAATGCATTGGTCTGGAAAGATCACCCTGACGGAATGGCAAAGGAGAATTGTTTTGCCCAATGGTGGCCATCATGGGTCAGAACACATCCATATCGTACCGACGAACCACAATGTCGGACTGTGTGAAAAAAAAAAAAAAAAACGTAGAAGGTTAGCGTCATTGTAAAGTTGGTGAATGTGAGGTTGATGTGTGGTCACTAGCAGTCACCGTGCTTCCCATGTTGTTCAGTTCAATTTTGCCGTGTTACTCATGGTGAAAGTGGAAACACTCCAGGCCTGCATTTGACTCAAGAGGCAAACATAAATGGAAGAAGTGTGTGTGTGTGTGTGTGTATGTGTGTGTGAGAGTGTGTGTGTGTGTATGCGTGAGTGTGTCTGTGTGCGCCCTGTGTGGAGAAAGGAAGGGAAAGATGCAGCATTACTTCACAGAGAGCGTTTCATGGTGAGAATTTTGTGTAAATCTGTCTGCATGCTAGGTAGGAGTCTGTCAGAGGGTTTGCAGTGAATGTCGCTCTCCTTACACCACAGATGCACGCAAACACACAGACACAGACACACACACACACAGTGTGAGAGAGTTGAATGATGGTTTATGTGCTCAGTGTTAAATAGAAGCACTTTTCCTTGATGGCACACACTGATAACCAGCAACCCCCCACCCCATCTCCCACACAGTACACACACACACACACACACACACACAGACACACACGCACACACACACACACACACACACACTCACTCCTCCTCAGGCTCTTGTAAACCGCGTGGCGAGGTGAAATGAGGTGAGGGAGCTGCGGAGGTCTGTGCCAGCCGGGTGTCCATCCAGCTCCAGCCTCCTCCAAAGCGCCGCAAACCTGTGTGTGCCATCACGTGGGCAGACAAACAGCCCATGCCCATGGCCATGCCCAGCAGACGCCCACTCCGTCTAAAAACAGCCTCCTCACCCTTCGTCCTCATCCTCCACCTCTCTCTCTCTCTCAAACGTTATTTTCGTGTTTGTTTGTTGTCTCTGTTCCTCTCCCTGTCTCTCTCTCTTTTTTTTTTTTTTTTTTTTTTTTCGTTCCCCTCGTGACTCAGAGGGTCAGCGAGTTCACAGCGCTGGAGCTGGATAGCAGCAGCGGCGGTAGCGTTTCTGGTCAGGCACTTACCAGGCCATTCCAGCCCTCTGGTGCCGGCTGAGGACCCAAAGCGTGGGCCTCCGTTTTCCAGCTCTAGCCTGTCATTATGGTCAGGCACCGGAGCAGGCACCCATGACTGTTTCTGGGATGGGTATTAGTGCATAATGAGACAAGAACCATGTGTGTATGTGAGTGTTTTGTAAGTGAATTATTTGGGTTAAATAAAGAAGTGTTTGTCTATGTCAGGCCATTTAAAGTGTTGTTGTTGGAGGCAGTCAGGGTGAGTTTGGTGTAGTGGGAGAAACACCTGGCCTGAGAGGGCACGCTCAGTTGGGTCCAGACACCTGTTTCCCTCAGTGAGTAAGTGTGTGTGTGTGTATGTGTGTATGTGTGTATGTGTGTGTGTGTGTGTGTGGGTTGAGTTTGGGTTGTGTTAAGGACATTTCCACTGTCTCTACAGTGATGTATTGTACACAGTGATTAAGTAGGGGATATGGAAGATATTTCTAGGTTGGACACAAAAGCCCAGGTTGTGGAAGGAGAGCTGGCATATTAGGGTGGGGATTAAGACTAATGTCCTTCAGGGTAGTGTGTGTGTGTGTGTGTGTGTGTGTGTGTGTGCGTGTGCGTGTGCGTGTGCGTGTGCGTGTGTGTCACTCTGTTTCTGTGTTCCACTGCTGGACTTAACCTGTGACGATGTGTGTATTTGTGTGATGGTTTTTGTGTTCCCTTGCAAATGTATTGCTGTACTTCTATGTTTACATCTGCACATGAATGTGTGTGTGTGTGTGTGTGGTCCACTGCAGACAGCTTGCGGCAACAGCATCAGTGTGTGTTATTCAGTGTTGTCTGGATGCTGCAATGGGATGTAAGAGTGGTCATCAGTATGTGTGTGAGGGAGAGAGAGAGAGACAGAGAGAGAGAGAGAGTGTGTGTGTGAGAGAGTGTGTGTGTGTGTGTGGTATGACTAAACCATAGTCCTCAGCGGCCTAGACTGCTGACTAATTCTTGGAGGGAGAGAAGAGGGCTGTTGATGTAAGCGGCCACATGAGCGGCCTGAGGCTCTGGGCAGTTTCCATTAGGCTGTATTCCTGGCCCGCCTGGGCTTTTTCCAGAAGCTTCCACTGTCTGCCAGCTCAATAGGATACTATGAGTCCCACGCCACAGCATGGCTCTGTGGGATCCCTGAATCTTCCCTTTTTTAGTTGAAGTGACTCTGTCTCGCTCTCCTCCCCTCTCGCTCTCCTCCCCACTCTCTCTCCCCTCACTCTCTCTCCCCTCGCTCTCTTTCCCTCTCACTCTCTTTCCCTCTCTCCCCTCACTCTCTCCCCTCTCTCCCCTCACTCTCTCCCCTCTCTCCCCTCACTCTCTCTCCTCACTCTCTCCTCTCTCTCCTCACTCTCTCCTCTCTCCCCTCTCTCTCCTCACTTTCTCCCCTCTCTGTCCCCTCACTCTCTCCCTCACTCTCTCTCCTCACTCTCTCCTCTCTCTCCTCACTCTCTCCTCTCTCTCCTCTCTCTCCTCTCTCCTCTCTCTCCTCACTCTCTCCACTCTCTCCTCTCTCTCCTCTCTCTCCTCTCTCTCCTCACTCTCTCCTCACTCTCCTCACTCTCTCCACTCTCTGTCCCCTCACTCTCTCCCTCACTCTCTCTCCTCACTCTCTCCTCTCTTTCCTCACTCTCTCTCCTCTCTCTCTCCTCACTCTCTCCCCTCTCTCTCCTCACTCTCTCCCCTCTCTGTCCCCTCACTCTCTCCCTCACTCTCTCTCCTCACTCTCTCCTCTCTCTCCTCACTCTCTCCACTCTCTCCTCACTCTCTCCTCTCTTTCCTCACTCTCTCTCCTCTCTCTCTCCTCACTCTCTCCCTCACTCTCTCCCTCTCTCCTCTCCCCTCCCTCTCTCCCCTCTCTCTCCCCTCTCTCTCCTCACTCTCTCCCCTCCTCTGTACCATCCATCAATATTGCTCTTTTGCCATCTTACTTTTGCCATGTTATCCTATGTTTTCCTTTTTGTGTCATCTGTCATTCTCTCTTTCCATTGTTCTATCCTCTGTGTATCTCTCTTTCTCTTTTCATTGGTCTCTCCCTATATAATGTTCTCTCTCCCCCCCGACCCCCGACCTCCCCCGGTCTCCCATCAGACTCTCACCCGTACGTGTCATCACTGGTGTGTGCCTTCTTCCTGTCTCTGACTCCTCTGTGGATCGTCATCTCTTCCAAGCACCCAGCTAGCCGCACGCTGCTCTACTCCGGCTGGGAGCCCGTCATCACCGCCATGATAATCAGCAGGTATCACACACACACACACACACACACACACACACACACACACTTGTGTATACATGCACATATTCATATATACAACTGCACACAAGCATACATAGACACAAATGTACAGTATATGCCCCCGTATCCCAGGGATATGTTCCTTAAGACATACTGCTGATGGCCAAAACCACGGATAGTAGGGAACACCATATACAGTAACTGTGTTTTACGCACAATAAGACGTCAACAGCAATAATACAATTAATAATGAAATTAAGCAATTAGAACAGTACACTTTTATAAAAGTGATGTGCTCTCTCTCTCTCTCTCTCTCTCTCTCTCTCTTTCTCTCGAAAGAACGGGATTCTGGCGTTTTTTATTAACCCTCAACCCTCAAGGAATGTACACAACATTTTTCCCTTCCTTCCTTCTTTCCATCCTCCTGTTCTTTCATTTCGTTCTAGCCCCTCGCTTTGATAAAAATGCGCAGGAAGCGAGAACGGAATGCAAAAAAGACGGAGAAATCAAGCGCAAACATGCAAGAGAAATGGGATGTGCTTAAAGAGAATTGAAAACGTCTGAACCGTTTATTTTTGGCATTTTCCACTGAATCTTTTTGGCCCGCGAATAACCACGGATAACTGAAACCGTGGTTACTGCATTAGCGAATACGGGGGTTCCACTCTATGATCACACAATTACACACACACACACGTACACACACTGAAGCGACATACACAGGATGAAAATGTTCTTTCTCCTGTACTCTTTCTCTTTCCCAATGTAATGAACCCCCATATAGATGCTTTCATCCTCCCCTGCCCAGTCAGTCCCATAGCTCCAAATGCAGATGTTTGCCTTGCTCACCTCTATATCTAACTACTCAAGTTTCATGGTCCTCAATGTGTGTGTGTCTGTCTGTCTGTCTGTCTGTCTGTCTGTCTGTCTGTCTGTCTGTCTGTCTGTCTGTCTGTCTGTCTGTGTGTGTGTGAGCCCAGTGGCACTGAAGAATAAAAATGACTGTGGGCTCTTGTGTTGGCTGTACCCTGACATATGCAGATGCACACGACCTTCTGCTTCGATGAGCACGGGAGATGTCCAACCCCAGGGCCTCTGACACAGAGACATGTCCAGACTAACAAACTGTCTGTCTGTCTGTCTGTCTGTCCGTCTCTCTCGCTCTGTCTCTCTTTCTCTCTCTCTCTCTCTCTGTGATTGGGGCATACCCCTCAGTCTGTGACTCATTGTGACTCATCGTCCTTACACTTCAGTCTCTCACACTTCTAGCCATATGTGAAACCCCTCTACACACACACACACACACACACACACACACACACACACACACACACACACACACAGAATAATGCTGTCATAGATGAGAAACAGATGAGAGCATTTTATGCGGTAACCTGAGTTCCAAAGTCAGCAAGAATGCTCTGAGAAAGAGTTTCCCATCACTGATGTATGGAAAACACGCACACACACACACACACACACACCGAAAAGTAGACACACACATTATGAAATATATCATGTGTTCTTCTCCTTAGCATTGGTGGCCTCATCCTGGACAAGACGGTGTCAGATCCCAACCTGGCTGGCATTGTAGTTTACACTCCCGTCATCAATGGTAAGACTTGCACGCACGCACACACACACACTCACACATACACGCACACATACACGCACACAGACACACACAGACACACACACACACACACACACACACACACATGCATACACACCCTTGTTTAGTCCTGGCATCCGTTCTCTTATCACTTTCCCAGTACCAGTCTGTGATTTCACGCAGACACACACACACACACACAGACACACTGCTGCAGCCAGTAGTTTAAATTAATCCTTGACAGATGTCCCTCTGTGGTGCCTATGTCAGAGCTGATGGTAAAACATGACCTGCGCTCTAATTGATGGGTGATAATGAGGGTGTGTGTGTGTGTGTGTGTGTGTGTGTGTGTGTGTGTGTGTGTGTGTGTGTGTGTGTGCATTCTGTACACACACACACACACACACACAAACAGATGCAAGTCTCCTGTCATGATCATACACGTTATCTTTGTAAGATGCACACAGATTGGAACACACTTACGCACACAAACACACACACACGCACACATGTCTCTCATCTTGAGTAGGGATCGCTCCATTGGTGCTGGCGTTCCTCACAGACTGATAAACTTTTAATTAAAAATCACTAATGAGAGACGTTTAGTGATGGAAGCGGCTGTGCGCTGTAATTGGCATCGCAAACACACAGGGCTTCCCTCAGATATCAAGCTGTGAGAGATTTGTGTGTGTGTGTGTGTGTGTGTGTGTGTGTGTGTGTGTGTGTGTGTGTGTGTGTGTGTGTGTGTGTGTGTGTGTGTGTGTGTGTGTGTGTGTGTGTGTGTGTGTGTGTGTGTGTGTGTGAGTACATATCTCTGGATGATAATATCTTTTGAAGTAGTTGTGATGTGGATGCAACAGATTTATCATTAGAGAGAATTGGAGAGAGTGTAGAGAAGGGAGGAGAAAGGAGTAGAATAAAACAGAACAGATAGCAGCATGTGGAAGAGGAGAGGAAAAGATCAAGAAATGAGCTGACAAGGAGAGGAGAGGATAGGAGAGCGCTAGACAGGTGAGAGGAGGTGGAGGACGTGGAGGAGATAAGGTGAGGAAGGCCAAGAAGACATCGAATTGTCCAGTGGAGGAGATGAGAGGAGACAGAGACACACACACACACACACACACACACACACACACACACACTCACTTCCTGTGGTTAGAGGAGGCACAGACAGACACACACTCACACTTCCTTTCTGAGATGAGAGGGGACAGAAACAGCCCCCCCACCCCACCCCACCCAAAACACACAGAGACACAGAGACGTGCCCGCTCCTGTGCCCAGAGGCACAATAAGCCAGACGGTGCCAGCAGGGGAAGGGACACACACACACACACACACACACACACACACACACACACACACACCCCTTGCTGGGCTGTCAGTTCTCTTTCCTGCATCCCAAAAACGCCTCCATCAGTCCACTGACCCAGATTAGAGCCCCTACTAATGCTGTCATGCCGTCAGACCTAAGACTGTGGCACTTCTATGTGTGTGTGTGTGTTCATATATGTGTGTGTGTGACACACATGCACTGCCCTACTCATCATTGTAGGACTGAGATTTCTTTCTTTCACACACACACACACACACACACACACATACTTTTCCCAATTTAAAAAGGATCAGTCCCTGTTTGCTGTCATAAGCACAGATAAGCTTTTAATTAAATAGCGCTAATGAGAGATCTGTCTGATAGTCTGTATGTTATGAATGACCAGAATTAGGTTTAGGGATCTGGGGAGATGCTGAACAATCATTGCAGTAATTGGGCACTGAGGACGGAGAAGGTGGTTCATCAACCTCCACCCAGTTCCCTCGCACACACACACATACATACACACACACACAGACACTCACTCACACACACACACACACACACACACACACACATTCACACACACACACACACACACACACAGACACACACAGACACACACACTCACACGCACACGCACACTCACACACACTCTCTCCAACAGACACACAGACACTCTCTCACACACACACACGCACACACACACACACACGCACGCACACTCAGACACACTCTCTCAGACAGACACACAGACACTCACACACACACACAGACAGACACACCCTGGCACAATTCCTCAGGGTGCTGTGGTCACTAGTCTTATAAATGCCACTGTCTGACCTTTCAAAGAAACATGGTGTCATCTTTGAATAAGAGTGTTTGGGTGACCAGATCCCTTTGAGTCACAACAGAGAGTGTTTAGGTGATGCGCATGGGTGCCTTTGTGGCTTCAGGGAGAACGTGTGTGTGTGTGTGTGTGTGTGTTTTGTGTGATTTTTAAGCGAAGTGGTAAAGGTCACTTTGATGTGTACTAACAGCCCTTGTCTTTGTTTGGTGAGACTGCTGACATTATTGTTCTGGTGACAAATATCTTCCAGTTTCAGACAAATGAAACACCAGACACCACAGAGGAGAAGAACAGTACTCATAGGCTTATTCGTTCTTTCTCTTTCTCCCTCTCAGTATTTCTCTCTTTTTTTATTTTTATTACATTTTTCCTCTTTTTCTCGTTTCTTTGTCTCTCTTCCTTTCCTCATATGCACCCAGTTCCACACCCAGCCCCTCCTATCTAAAATCTCCCCCTCCGTGTTTTTGTTTTCTGTGCTGGTGTTTATGGAGGGAGAAAGAGACTGACACAAGGGTGAGGAAATGTATGAGAGAGAAGGGAAGGGGAGGGAGACGCAGTGGTAATTCCTAATGAGGGCATTTTTTGTTATTATTTTTGTCCATATCACACCTCTTTCTCTGTCTGTCCCTCCTTCTCTCTCATACACGCATAAGTCACAAATCATTCAGTAAATTATTTTATTAAATGCGAGAAACATACATACATGCATGAATCTATGAGCGAATTGCTCCTCACGGTACTCTTAACTGTCCATTTGGTGTGTGCGCTCAAAAAAAACTCGGGTCCTGGCTCTGTAAATCAGAAACAAAGTGGCCTGGACTGAGTCATAAATAATCCAAGCCAATCATCACGTTGCTTCAGGAGCACAGAAGGGAGGGGTGTAATTTGATTAGCCGTTGAGCCCGAATATCAACAACATTTCGCCAGAGCTGTCGACTCCACCTAAAGTTACTCGTTGAGGCTAGTTTTAATTAGTGATATAGACTGATTTGTTTATCATTAATGTTTATTTTCTTATTAAAAGTCACAGCCTGTTTCATTCTTTCTTTCTGTCCTTCTCTCCCAGGCATTGGTGGGAACTTGGTTGCCATCCAGTCCAGCCGCATCTCCACGTACCTGCACTTCCACAGTGCCCCCGGGGAGGTGCCCGACGAGGCCAAGGGCTGCTACTACCCCTGCCGCACCTTCTGTGGCTCAGGTGAGGAGCCACGGCACCGGACCACAGCGCGTGTCTACAGCACCGCACCGCACCGCACCACACCGCCCCTCCCATTGGCCACGGCTGAGCCACAGCTAGTGCAGATGCAGGGGCTTGGCACCGGCTGAGAGCAGCTCAGGGTCTATTGAGACATTGCGTTAGAGCAGTGACGCCCCACAGACACCGAACACAAGATGGACACTCCACGCACTAGTGCAGTGACACACACACACACACACACATACAGTATGATCGCATCAGTAACTGATCCTTCATAGATAACAGTGCAGCCTCGCTAGCTTTTTATTCAAGTAGGCAACTCTGCCCTTTCCCCCAGAAGATAAACACAGGACTGCCTGACTGATCTGAGATCAACTCTGCCCTTTCCCCCAGAAGATAAACACAGGACTGCCTGAGAAAGGGGACAGGTCTGAGATCTTGCCTTGGTTGTGTGGAAAATTACAACATATTCAGCGATTTTGAAAGCAAGCTATTTTTGTCAACTGATTCACTCCAAAGAGGCTTGATGTGTAATCACGGCAAGCCCGGTGAGCCCCGAGGCCGACCGTAATCCTTGAAATTTCAACCCCAAATACCCAGTCTCTGCACACTTGTCATCACGACACATGAATCAGCTATGGAGCTAATTTGTATTTATACTAAAACCCATTGCCTCTAATTACAATGAGCCAGAGGGCTGAGGCCTGTGAGGAGCCGTAAGTGGATAATGACAGTTCGGGAGAGGATCCGCACTCATCTGCCATGTGATCTACCTCTCTGAGGCCAGAGCACAGTGTACCTTAGCGGGGGCGTGCGGCTCCGTTTCACCCGGGCCGTGGAGACAAAAGGCAGGGGCAAGAGCTGCTTAGAGTGGCTGTCAGCAGAGACGGTTCAGGTATTCCCCCGAGTGGGAGAGGGATTGTTAGAAGGGGAGGAGAAAGAAAGGGTGTGTGTGTTTGTTTCATGGCTGTGCTTGCGTGGATTTATGTGTCTTGTCTTTGTTTTTGTTTGTGTGTGTGTTTTTTTCTTTTCCTGCTTGTGTGCTTTTGGTTTGTGAGTGTGCCATAACTAGAAGCCCAGATTGGAAGCTTGAGAGAGAGACACTCTAAAGTCTAAATCATACTCCTGGGCCTCAGTCTATCAGCAAGCAGGCCAAGAGCAGAGGCAGAGTCATCCATTCTCCTGAAACACTCTTTCTCTCTCTGATGATGTGTCTTTTTACCACTATCTTCTTTTCTCTATTCAAAATGCTTTGCCGAAGTTTGCAAATGCAGGCAGGGAAGCAAGCAAAATGAAGTGTAATGTGCTTGTGTCTGTGTCTGTGTGTGTGTGTGTGTGTGGTGTGTGTGTGTGGTGTGTGTGGTGTGTGTGTGTGTGTGTGTGTGTGTGTGTGTGTGTGTGTGTGTGTGTGTGTGTGTGTGTGTGTGTGTGTGTGTGTGTGTGTGTGTGTGTGAGAGTCTTATTCTGGGTACTCCAGGTATCTATCTGTGCTTTTTTTGTTCTCTGTCTTGGCTTGACTTCTTATTTCCTGTCGTTTTGTACCATAGTTCTCCCCTCTCTCCTTTTCTCTCTATTCTCCACCCTTTACACCAACTCTCTCTCTCTCTCTCTCTCTCTCTCTCTCTCTCTCTCTCCCTTTCTTTCTGTCCACTCACTTGCTCTCTTCCTCCTCCTGTCTCTCTCTCTCTCTTTCTGACTTGTTGCCTGTATTAGATCTTCTCATGCGTTATGTGTTTTGAGGGGTGCATTAATGTAACTGTTAGAAAAGTGGATGAATAAATGAGTATTAAACCTCTCCTCCTCCCCATTACTCTATCCTCCCCCTGTCTCAGGAGCCAATCACCGCTCGGCGCAGGTGCTTCTCCTGCTGGTCCTCCCAGGTCACATGATCTTCCTCTACACCATCCACCTGATGAAGAGCGGCCACACCACGCTCACGCCCATCTTCACCAGCGTCTACCTGGCTGCCGCCCTCTTCCAGGTGAGCCGAGTGGGGAGGGGGGGTGTGGGGACCTACTGAAAGCCCCGGTCCCTGCAGCTCAGTGTGACTGTGCTGTCCTCACCTACCCTGCTACGGTGCTCTAACATGAACCTATCAGTGTTGGGCCAGCTGTGTCCCCTCACTCCCGTAGCCCCATAGTAACCAGACCACAGTCTAGCCTTGCTGCTGATGTGTTTAGGGTAGCAGAGGTGAGCCACACTGCTGGGGATGGAGCTCCTGTGCTCCCAGAATGCACTCAGCACTGAGCTCAGGCTCTGAGTACTAAATGGAGCCTGTCAGTCCGATGCACTGCCCGAGGCCAGGCTGGGTACTGGAAGGGGAGATGGCAAATGTGTTCTGATATTTGACTTATTGTCTTTTCAACTGTCACTGTTGTTCTCTGATGACACACTCGGCGTCTGCAAGCAGGCGTGTGGTGTCAGGTGTGTGGGGTAATTTCCTGAGTGTAAACAGTGATTTGGAGCAAGGAGTAAGAGCTCTGCAAATGGCACATCGCACTGTGGGAATTGAGGGTCTATTTGTTAGAGGGTTATTTATTTATATTGTACGTGTGGGAATCTGTGTGGGCGCATTTTTTTCACACCTGTTTGTGTCCCATTTTAGAGTGTTTATGTCTCAGAAACTCTCTTTGTGTGTGTGTGTGTGTGTGTGTGTGTGTGTGTGTGTGTGTGTGTGTGTGTGTGTGTGTGTGTGTGTGTGTGTGCATTTACGAGCATCTCTATGCGCATGCATTTTTATGAATATGACTATAGGAGTGTATGTGTGTAGGATCCAGAGGTATAAACTTGTGCAAAGAGTGTGTTTGTTTCTGTGTGTGTGTGTGTGTGTGTGTGTGTGTGTGTGTGTGTATGCACACAGGATCCCAGGGGTATCAGCTTGTGTAGAGAGTGTGTGTGGATGAGTGTTTTCTCTGTGCTGTTTTGATGGTCATTAGAGCCCATTAAGAGGGTCTGGATGGGAAGGAATCAGTGCGTTCATTCACAGCAGGAGAGAGCCACGGCACGCCACCGCCGTCAGGAATGCACCCCGTAGTTTAGAGTGTGTGTGTGTGTGTGTTATTGTGTGTGTGTGAGGGCGTGCAGGATCGATATTTATTTATTTTACCCCCACTGCCTACTGCATGTATAGACACACACACACACAAGATTGAGTCCAGAGAGAGAGAGAGAGAGAGAGAGAGAGAGAGAGAGAGAGAGAGAGAGAGAGAGAGAGAGAGAGAGAGAGAGAGAGAGAGAGAGAGAGAGAGAGAGAGAGAGAGAGAGAGAGAGAGAGAGAGAAATACATACATAAATAAATAAATAAATAGACAGAGTGTGCAAAAAAGCCTGGTCTTCTGGGAAAGGTTATCATCAGAGGCTTCTCTTCCTCTTCCTTCCATTTCTCATCACACACACCCCCCCCCCCCCCCCCCCATCTTCTCCCTTTCTCTTCAGTTGACGCAGGTCTCTTTGGAGGGGGGGGGTCAACTCTCTTGTCATTCTGGTAGCTGAATTAATGGGCTAATTATAGTAGTGCCATGCGTGGTCAGGCCATCTCTCTAGCTTCTCCTCTCTTTTGCTCTCTGTCTCTGCCACCACCACCATCTCGCTCTCTTCCTCTTTTATTCTGCATCCTCGCCCTCTACCTCTTTCCCTCCCTCTCCCTCTCTCTCTCTCTCTCTTTCTTCCTGTCAGTCACTGTTGGCTGCTGTGCTCTCGTCTCTCTCTCTCTCTCTCTCTCTCTCTCTCTCTCTCTCTCTCTCTCTCTCTCTCTCGCTCTCGTTGGCTGCTGTGCTCTCCTCTCTCTCCATCCCTGGCCTGTCTGTGTCTGTGTCTGTGTCTGTGTCTGTGTCTGTGTCTGTGTCTGTGTCTGCCTGTCGAGTCCAGCTCCCTCCCACACAACCGTGTGTCGCCCCCGCCTCTCGTCTCCCACTCTCTGATGTAGGCGGTGGGTGGATGGAAGCTGTCCCTCTTAGTTAAGGAAAGGGAAGACTGTCATAAGCTCTGCTGAAGCGTGTGTGTGTGTGAGAGAGAGTATTGTTGGACCTGCACCAGGGACACGTGTCTGAGTCTGTCTGTGTTTAGATGTAGATAGGATCCTACAGTTTGGAGGCCTCAGGCCGGACATGTTTGTCTGCTGTCTGTAAAAGAAGGGAAGCAGGACACAGACTTTTTGTGTGTGTGTGTGTGTGTGTGTGTGTGTGTGTGTGTGTGTGTGTGTGTGTGTGTGTGTGTGTGTGTGTGTGTGTGTGTGTGTGTGTGTGTGTGTGTGTGCTTTTGCATCCATTGTTATAAGTAGCAGCCAACACTATTTTGGTCAGGCACTGAAGAAACACCCATGAGCATCATTGTCTTTGTCTGTCTGTGTGTGTGTAATATATGACTGCCAGCGGCAGGTTGGACATCCACCAGAGATGTGTCTGAGTTTGTCTGTGTTTTTAGATGTAGATAGGAACATACGGCCAGAGATGTTGGTGTGCTTGCAGTATACATCAGCTATCAGCCAGTGGGAGGAAGGCAGGCAAACTTACAAACTGTGTGTGTGTGTGTGTGTGTGTGTGTGAGAGAGTGTAAGAGCGTGTGGGAAACGAGGCAGGTGTAAGCATGGACTCTGCTTGGCTGCACTAACACATAGACTAACATCGACTCTAAATAACATTTAGTCTATGCGCAGCATTGCTGTTGAAAAGTATGTTCACAATGTGCTTGTCATCAGAGACAAACTACGCATGAATAAGCACAATGCATCAGGCATGTCTCTGCAAAGGATTGGTGTGTGTGTGTGTGTGTGTGTGTGTGTGTGTGTGTGTGTGTGTGTGTGTGTGTGTGTGTGTGTGTGTGTGTGTGTGTGTGTGTGTGTGTGTTTAAGGGAATATTTAGATGAGGACAGGAACCGGCAGCAGTGTAGATTTGCATCAAGGACATGTCCATGGTTACAAGGAACTGTGCCAGGAAAATGCTTCTGCATGCTCTCTCTCGCTCCCCTCTCTATCTCTGCACACACACACACACACACACTCAAACAGTCACACACACACACACACTCATGCTCACAGACAGACAGTGATCGCAGCCCACAGTAGCAAAAACATGGCGCCACGCAGGTATGTTTGTTTCTCTTCTGTGTTTAGTCTGTGGAACAGCGGTCATACTGTACTCAGCAGCAGTGCCAGAAAACTGTCTGTCTGTCTGTCTGTCTGTCTGTCTGTCTGTCTGTCTGTCTTTCTCCCCTCCTGTGTGCTGTGTGTGGGGGAGTGGCGTGGAGGTTGGATAGATTGGGGCCTATGTCAGCAAGGCTCTTTGCCAGTGAACCGTGTTTTGGTTTGTCCTGTACGTGGACAGGTGGTTGGGCAGGAGGTATCCGTCTGAAACGCAGCCTCACACCTTTCATGTGCCAGCGAGTCCATTTTTGCGTGCAATTTTCATAGTTGCGCCCCTGTCCTCTCCTCTCCTCCCTCCCCCCTGGCGTGCGCGTCGCCTCTGTCTGCCGAGCAGCGCAATTACTCTCCTCCGCAAGCCTGCACTCCCTCACACAAACCAGTCAGGCCTGCTAATTACTATGTAATCAACTCTTTTTGCAAGAAGGGAGAAAGAGAGGGAGAGAAAGGGATGGATTGAACTGAAGGCAGAACTGAGGAGAGCCAAACACACAGAACACGACTGATGAAGGGAAGAAGAAAAGAAAAGACGGTTGATCTCTCTAAAAGAAATAAGCAAGGCATTGCAGATTTTCTTATATGGCGGGGAATTGAACCTCTTGTAGTTGTTTTCACAGCATAGATTATGAATGATTTGGTTGGCGGAACAGACAAGTGAATACTCTAATGTCCTTCCCCAGTCCTGTTTGATTGGTGTCCCGGAAAGTTCCCCAGAGTCATCGCACGCAAATATGCAAAACACAGCATTTAACAACACCTATTTAAAAGGCACACTCCTGCCAGGCTATTAGCTATTAAAAGTAGCTCGACCAGATATAATATATCTCAGGTTTTACCTCAGACCCATAGAATTTAATTTACTTGAATTCATTTGGCAGAGGCTTTTTATGCAAAATGGCTGACAAGAGAGGTATAGTCCTAGCGTATACCACATCGAGGAGATAACATAGAAAGCAAAAAGCCAGTTTATTTTCGTAGCTTTTCAATTTTATGTGGAGAGGAGACTGAAGAACATGTAGAGAAAAGGGAAGGAAGGATTTCAGTTTTTTTTGTGTGTGTGTGTGTTTGTTTTTCTTTCTTTTCATTTCAAGAAAGCATCTGGAGGATGAAAATTTGTGAAGTGTCAACTTGAATTGTATATGTGCAGATGTCTAGCATGCCTTTAGAGTCTACTCACAGTGACCCATACTCGCACTCAGACACCATGTTCCTTACAGTGACCCTTAACCCTTCACCTATGACCCTCTGAGGGCCCGGAATGTTCTAGGTGCCAGGAAGAGAGCGCTTGTGTTAGGTACACAAACATTCGGGGCCCAGACGTAACTATGCCATTAACCCACAGCCAACCCTGGGCTTTGGGAGCCCTTAAGGGCCCCTGATGGACCCACAGGGTCTCCTGGGCCCCCTAAGCAGGGGCCCCTGTGAGAAGGGACAAAAGCTACAGTGTTTCATCAAAGCACAGGGACTCAGGGTGAGTGGCAGCGGCCACACCAAGAGAGATGAGGGAGTGTGACCTCACATATGTACACTTGCACGTGCACACACACACACACACACTCTAAGTACATGCACACTTCCTTCTCAGACCTGTAAACCTACCCATGTGTGCGTACACACACACACACTTTCTCTCTCACTCTCTCTCTTTCTCAACCACACACACACACACAGGCGTAGCTGCAGGTATGCCGATGCTCATTTCCACAGACATGGAAACCACTTTGTTAGCATACACTCAAGTACGCACGCGCACACACACACACACACACACACACACACACACACACACACACACACACACTCACAGCTCTATTTTCACATACATGGCACACTCTCACAGTTTCACAGACAGGGAAACACACCCATGAGAACATGCCCCCACAGATACACCCATACTTTCAAAGAAAGATAAACACTTTCATACAGGCTCTCTCTCTGTCACACACACAAACTTGCACGCAGACTGAGACATTTTCCTCTAGGGCTGTGTGTGTGTGTGTGTGTGTGTGTGTGTGTGTGTGTGTGTGTGTGTGTGTGTGTGTGTGTGTGTGTGTGTGTGTGTGTGTGTGTGTGTGTGTGTGTGTGTGTGTGTGTGTGTGTGTGTGTGTGTGTGGATCGGTTGAATGATGTAGATAGAAAGTGAGAAAGGAATGAGTGTTAGAGAGCGAGAGAGAGTAAACAGTAAACTATGAGTGAGCTACCATCTCTCTCTCTCTCTCTCTCTCTCTCTCTCTCTCTACTCCTTTCCATCTCCCTCAGAGCACACTGCAGGCCTTTGAGTAATCTTGCATTACTGATGCATTTTTCAGGAGAAGAGTAAACAGAAGGTGTGTGTGTGTGTGTGTGTGTGTGTGTGTGTGTGTGTGTGTGTGTGTGTGTGTGTGTGTGTGTGTGTGTGTGTGTGTGTGTGTGTGTGTGTGTGTGTGTAAGTATACATTTCAATACGTCAGACAGTTGCGCTGTTAATAGCTTTATCTCCCCTGGAGATGTGGGTAAATCTCACTGTTAATAACTTTGCTGTCAAACTGTATTGGAGATATACAAATACTCTCCCTTTCTCTCACCCTCTCTCTCTGACCCTCTCTCTCTCTCTCTCTCTCTCTCTCACTCACTCTCACCCTCTCTCTCTCTCTCTCTGTCTCTCTGAAATTTTGCTTTATTTATTGGAATGACAAAGCAGTCATTACATACAGGACAATTACAGATACAGGGCATATACACATCAACAGTTGTTGACACACACGAAATCAGAACACATATATTCAAAATCAGAACATGTACAGGTACAGTATAATAACCAGATTGGTAATCAGTTAGCAATAGTACTTATTAATTATGAATTATTTAACTATTATTATAATTTTTTTAAACAGTAGGATAGTTTGGATGACTGCATCTGTGTGCGTGCGTGCATGTATGTGAATTTATTAGTCTGTGTGTGTGTGTGTGTGTGCATGTGTGTGGTCTTGGGCTAAGAGGGGTCATTTACTGTGGTTTGAGTAAGCATCGGATTTGGGGTGTTTTTCTTCACATTTTGGGAAGTAGTAATCATGGATTGATTGGAATGTTCTGCAATCATGGATTGATTGGAATGTTCTGCACTCTGTTAAGAAGTGCAGCTCTGTCTCAACGACAGTGTCTTTGCACTGTTGACACAGATGCTTATTTCTCTTGGCAGCCACGTTTTTTGTGTCTGTCAGTTTCTTTTGCCTTTTCTTAAGCGGTGCTCAGGGCAATACAAAAACAGCATTTTGTCAATGTATTTTTTTAATTTGTTTCTTTTATTTGAGGTAGGTAATCTGCTAATGTATACTCTTTGTTCAGGGCCAAATAGCATTGCATCTTGCGTGATTTTATTTTAGGTTGCCGGTATTTACTGTAATTGTCTTTTAGGTTTGCTGAAATGTGTTTAAGCCGAATACGTATTACTAGAACAGGATGGCTGATGTCCAGGCTGGTAGGCGAGTTTTTATCTTTTTGGTCAGCTCTTGGTAGTGCAAGGCTTTATAATGAAAAGAGTGTGGGCCACTGGATTTTGTGTGTTTGGCAGGTCTGGCAAAACTTTTGAAGAAGGTCTAATTGAATTCCTCCATTGGTGAAAGAAGGACTAGGTCCTCAGCATAGAGCAGGAATTTGACCTCACTGTCGTACAGAGTACAGAGTGAGTACAGAGTGAGTACAGGTGCCGATGACTTCTCCAGTGTGGTTGCCAACTCGCTGATATATATGTTAAATAGAGTTGGGCTTAAAGAGCAGCCCTGTCTCACCCCGCTCCCCTGAGGCATATATTGAGTTCTTTTGGATCCAGTTTTAATGCCACACTTTGCTCCCGAGTACAATGATTTTACCCCCTACACCACTTTCAATTCATTTGTAGAATCTATCTATAATACCAGATGGTTGACAAAACAAGTGAATCACTTATTTTGATTTTGAGGATATTTTTCAGTTGGGGTGTGTTAGGGTGTAAATATGATCAGTAGTGTGTTCATTTGGTAAGAATCCAATGTAGCTTTTTTCTCAAGATTTTGTGTTTCATACGTTTATGAGCCGGGAGTTACAGCAAAATACCTTCTGCAGGTTACTGTTCACATAGACTTTGGTTCATGTTTTGATCTGATAGGACTCTTAAAAAGAGTTTGGGAATCGTTTGTCCAGATATCTCCATCTTGTATCAGTAATTCTTCATGATTTATTTTATTATTATTATTTTGTTTTTGATTCCGATTCGCCACCCGATTGTCTCAAAACGTGTGGGTGTGTATTGTGTCCTCAGTGTCAGTTGCTTGTAGGTGTACTGAGCTTTCTTAGTTCTGAATGTGCACTTACATTGTTTTCGTGTCTCACAATATAGAAGTGGAATTGATGTATTATTTGGATCTCTGTGTTTCTGATTGGATAATCTTTCCTTATTGATTGACATTCTGCCTCAAGCCAAGTTTCTCCTTCCGATCTTGCTTTTTCTACTGTGTGTGTTTGTGGGTTTTTTATTTTTTCTTCTAAATATGTTGTCAATTATTCCCACGGCCTGTTTGGCACCCTTTTTACTGAGGACATGAGAGGGTCATCTAGGGCAGTATAATTGTCTATGGCTTTCTTGAATTCTTCTGCACTGTTGATGTAATTATGTTCCCAAGAGGTGAGCAAAATGTGTCTTCCAAAAGAGTCTCCTATTATCTTACCATTGACAATATACAGACCCAGACTGCAACAAAGCAGCAAGCATTATCTTTTTCCATGTCTGTTTTATAACTGGATTTCTGTTCCCTCTGTGAGGGTAAACACAGTTATTAGCCTTATCAAGTGAGCTACAAATGTAGTTATTGCCATCGGTACGTATGTCGTTTCGGGTGCCTGTCTGTGTGTTTAGGTCTGCACTTACAAGGACATTTCCCTGGGCCTGGAACAGGCTTGTTTCTGTCTGTAACAATGTCAATGTACCTTCGGATTATCAGGGAGATTTCATAAGGGGGGGGGGGGGGGGGGGGGGGGGTGTACATTGCGCAGAGGAAGAGATCTTTTTGTGAGTTGAGGATTTCTTTCCTAATTTTTAGCCAGATGTGATATTCTCCTGTTTTCACAATGCGGATGTGTCTGGTCATTTCTTTTTTGTAGTCTGGGGGACTGTGAGTGAACTTGTCTTTGTCTTGTTTGTCTGTCTGCTTCTAGTAATATCAGTATGTAAACACCTTTGACCTGCTCTCCTGAAACTCTCTGCACATTGCAGGCCAAAGGCTGATGAGCTCAGGCCCTGAAGAGGCCAAGTGTTAATGTAAAGGGAGGCCTTAGTAACAAATAATAACAATTAAATGTTCACAATGAGATAAACCATCTCTCTCTATCTCTCTCTCTCTCTCTCCCTCACACTCCGTCTTATTCTCCTTCTCTCTCTTTCTCTCTCTATCTTGCTCCATCTGTCGGCGTTTCTGGAAAAGTCCCTGTGTGTGTGTGCATGGGTGTGTGTGCGCGCGCGTGTGTGTGTGTGTGCGCGCATGGGGGGGTTTGCTGAGGGACTCCCAGAGCGGCTCCTGTCAGCACCCGGCTCTCCCCTAAACGTGCCAGGAGACCTTCAGTCTCACAGCCAGACACGCGTCACACACACACACACACACACACACACACACATACTCTCTATTTCTCTCTCTCTCTCTTTCTCTCCCCCTGTCTCTCTTTCTCTATCTCACACACACACACACACACACACACACACACACACACTGTCACACCTCACTCGTACCCACTCTCCACTCTTTCTCTCTCGCGCACACACACACATACACACAGACACAAACACTCCCCCTTCCCCTCTTCTCCACGTGTTAACACAACTCATAAAACACATGTGAATGATCCATAAACCCTGTCAGGGCCTCCGTAAACTCTCTGCCTCCTCCAGTTCTGCTGACCACTCAGGTGGCCTTTTTCCATTTCAGATCGGGGCCAACCTAGAGGCTTTTCCTCGGGCTTAAGCACCAGTGAATAGCCTCGGTCTTCGGGTTCCATTACGAGTTGCAATTTCGAGGACATTAGCAAACAGAGAACATCAACGCTCGAAACTTCTAAACAGTGCTTAGCAACGGTCACGCAAGTACGCGTAAAATAAATTAAAATGACATTTAAGCATGACATGAAGTTGTTGGAAACCGTGTCCTTGATTCTTTTGCGCAGTGTTGATTTATCCGTAAAATATTTTACCTCTGCAAATACAAGCTAAGAAATATCCGTCGCTAGGCAACCTAAACTAACGCTTCCAATTTTAGATTTCTCCGGTTTTATTGTTGCGTTGTATTCCATTCGAATTTGCCCCACCCTAGGACTTTAAGCCATACCCCCTGTCCAGCCTCAGAGTGGGAAACCAAAACAATTCTGAGGCTTTTCCCCAGATACTGGGTTTTTTAGTGATAGTGGAAATGCGCCAAGGGTTGACTCTCACTGGCTCTTTAGCTGATTGACCTGCTAATTGCCCTGCAGAGACTAGAGGCTACATTTTTTTCTACTCTAAAAGTATCTTTGGTTGGTCTCCACAAAGTGGCTTTTAATGTTTTTACTTAAAACTCCCAGTTAAAAGGTTCTTAGTGAACCTATGAAAGTTTGGCTGTCAGCTATTTATAAGCAATTTCATTGCTGAATATCTCTTTAGATAAACACATTATGTAGTGCATTAGCTTTTATTATTTTATTATAGTATATGAATCCATTATTTACTAACAGTTTATTTGTAAAATAATTTTCTATTCTCCGATGTCATGTTTGCCTTTTTTTAGCTATATGCATTTTGGTTCTCTTGATTTTTTTTTTTTATTATTTATTTATTTTTTTCCTCTGACGCTGATTTCCTTTCTGAACTCCTGCTATTTCTCCTGTGGGTTACCCTATAGACATATATACATATATCTATATATGTTACCCTATACCTGTGTGGCTTTGTCTAGCTTTGTGTGTAGCTCAGTCTGCTTCCTGATCTAGCAGAAGGCAATCTCCCCCCGTCTGTGTTCTGTCCAAAGACGCGTGTCCTGCTCAGTCCTTTAGCTGTCCATCGGTTTTAATGTGTTAAATCAGGAGAAAGACCCCAGAACCCCCCCCCTACACACACACACACACACACACACACACACACACACACACACACCCTAGCAGCGCTGCTGGCTCAGAGGTGTGGCTGTCCCTCACCTCAGCTCTGCCCAGCAGTCCAGGCCGGGGCTGATTAATGATCCCTCAGCAGTTTTCATTTCCAAATAAATGAAGCTCTTTCTGCCCCACTGCGGACTTCTACACAGCACACCGGGGTGGTGTGTGTGTGTGTGTGTGTGTGTGTGTGTGTGTGTGTGTGTGTGAGAGAGAGAGAGAGGGGGAGAGATTTTTGAGTGAGACAGTCTGTATATGTTTGTGAGTGTGTGTGTTTGCTCAGAGCATGTATCTGCAGGTTAATGTGTGAGCCTGTGTATTTGTATTTGTATATTCCTGCTGTTTAGCATATATGTATGTGTTTTCCTGCTGTGTGTACGTGTGTTCTCTTGTCACTCAGAGACATGAGGTAGAGCACTCGTGTGTTTGTGTGTGTGTAACCGTGTGTGTGTGTGTGTGTGTGTGTGTGTGTGTATTGAAAAGGTCTCTCACTACCTTCAAAAACGACGGCATCAAAAACCACTCTCACAGGCACTGGTGTCTGCCATTGCACAAATACCCCTCATTAGCAGTGAGAAAGGAAGACTTAGAAGTACACACACACACACACACACACACATACACAAACCCGCAGCCAGCAGCGGGAGATCAAACCTGCCCTTTTTGCCCAAGCTAACTCCTTTTATGTGAAGATTTTCTCTCCTCTCTCTCGCGTCCTTCCTTTGTCTCAGTCCATTTCCTTTTCTGTTCTTTCTCTCTCTCTCTCTCTCTCTCTCTCTCTCCCTTTATTCCTCTCTTTGTGTCTGTGTGTCTGAAACTTCTAAACAGTGCTTGGACGTACCCATGCATGTGAAAGAGATCATAACTAGGATTGATCCAAGTGGAACAAGCACAGGAATCGGAGCGTCTGAAAGTGGGACATTTGGAGAGTTAATGGAGGTCAAGTGACAATATTCTTTTGGCCAGACACACTGAGTCAGCCACGCTAATGCGCTATAGTGGTTAAGAATAGCCCTTCAGAGTACTGAACTGAATGTAGGCTAGTTGTAAGTTTGACACTTTAAATGTTAATCAAAGCACAGGGAAGTTGTGCATGCTAATGGAACTTAAGTTATGATGCCATGACACGGACTCAAGTACTCAAGGAACAAAAATCGACACCTTTAGAAACCAAAAGGACCTGCATGGGCAAGGTTCTGTGCAGATCAGAGTTTTCATTGTCAGTGCCTGCTATATTCTGTTTGAACTGAACTTCGATGGAGAGGTGAATATCTGAGCCCATGTCGATGTTTTTCGGAATGGGTAAGCCGGTGACGACAAAGTAGTTCTGGACTGCAGTCTTGTCTGGAAAGATAGTGCAGTCAGGATTACTAATCCCATTGAAAGACATAGCAGCAGCGTGGAGCACGTAGCCCTGGGACTAGGAGTGTTACAGCAGGAACAGGAATAGGAGCTGCTGTGTCCCTTATCAGGCACAAGAGAGAGATGCAGACCGCTGCCAAGTTTATCTCTCCGCAGGATATCTCTAGCTTTGAGCAGGTGCCCCACTGTGTCTAGGGAGACGTGTGTGTGTGTGAGAGGGAGAGAGAGAAGTGAGCAATGTTCTTTTTGTGAGTTGTTCAATTTCAGTGTGTGCATGCGTGTGCATTGTGTCCTTTCTTCTGTCCCAGTAGGTTTGCACACAAGCCTGAGGGGCTTAGGGCTATGTGGCCTCTTAGGGCTTTTTTTGGCAGGATGGATGCATCAAAGGAGAACAGGCGCAGCATATCATTACACTACTGGGCTCCTCTCATTAATCTCTCTCTCTCTTTCCTCTCTCCCTCTCTGTCTCTCCCCTCCCCCCTTCCCCCCTCTCCATCTCTCCTTCTCTCACACTCTCCTCTTCTCAGGTGTTCTTGCTGTTGTGCATCTCTGATTGGATGGTCCACTCCATGTGGCGCAGTGGGAAGGACCCAGACAGCTTCTCCATCCCGTACCTGACGGCACTAGGTGACCTCCTGGGCACCGCCCTGCTCGCCCTCAGCTTTCACTTCCTGTGGGTCATCGGCGACCAGGACAGCGACGTGGGCGACTAATGCCTCCACCTCTCCTCGTTCTCTCACTCTCTGTCTCTCTCTCTCTCTCTCTCTCTCTCTCTCTCTCTCTCTCTCTCTCTCTCTCTCTCTCTCTCTCTCTCTTTCTCTATCTTTTGACCACAGCATTGGAGGAGGCGGGTCACGTCCGTGCCTGAGCCAATCACAAGTGGCCTCCCACAGTGACTCAGCCAATCAGTTCGCGCCTGGAATGTTCTCTACCTCTCCTGTTGGGGAGGAGCAGAGCTGCCTATGTCATATGAGATTACTCAGAACATACAAATGTGGAGTTACACATTCCCAGTCATCAGTTAACCAGGAGGATGTTCCTTTCATGTGTGCATGTGTTTTATAGGGCCATTCTTATGCAGGGTGTTTTTGTACGACGGTGTCCTTTCTCATCTCCGCGAGGAGAGGAGAGGGTTGACCCGTGTTCACAGAGCCAGCCAACCTCTTATTTTAACGGCCAGCCCCGACGCCTTTGTGATGTGCTTCATAAAATTGATGGCCCCCCGACTCTGACCAAGGCCAAGAAGACTGACGTGGGGAAGTTAAATACATGCACTGACGCACACACACACACACACACACACACACACACACACACACACACACACACACACACACACACACACACACACACACACACACACACACGTACTAAGGCTTTGGAGCTGCTCTTTGGCACTGCATCTTGAGCAGTGTTGGGACTCTGCAATGGTTAGCCAAACTGTCACACACACACACACACACACACACTCACATTCAAGAGTTCTTCCTCTTGCACCACAACACACACACTGGGGTTATCAAGTAGCCTCCATAATCGCCATAGCCAAGCACTGATAGTGTAATTGCCACACACAGATACACACACAGGAACTGTTCAATCCTCAGTTGCAGTTCACTTCAGAATAATTTGCTTGTATTGTAGCGTCTGTGGGCGGTGCTCTGTGTGGGCCTCCCTGGCGAGACGGGGCCCTGATAAGGCCCCTGATCCAGAGGCTCGCTGTCGGCCCCGCCGTCTTTCTTTCTCCACACCACTTGCCAGCAGCTGTCAGCGCTTTGGTCGACTCTGCAGCGAAGGGTGTGTGTGTGTGTGTGTGTGTGTGTGTGTGTGTGTGTGTGTGTGTGTGTGTGTGTGTGTGTGGAGGTCCGTATGCCAGCTCTGCGCCCAGTCTGTCTCTCATTAACACGCACACAACTCTCACACAGACACAGTTGCCAAACGTTAATCTTCTTTTTCTTTTTCATCTTTTTCCATTTTTTTTTTTTCTAAACACAGGTCGCAAAGGTCACATCTTTAAATGGTAGATGTTGCTGAAGCACTTTTTTGTATGCTGTAATTCAGATCTGGCATTACTTTTTGTTGTCCTTTCGAGGTGCCGTTTCATGTGTGTGTGAGTGTGTGTGCATCTATATGTGTGTGTGTGTGTGTGTTTTAATATACCCACAAGGCGTTTTGTTTAGTTTTTTTGTCCGAGACAGTGGCAGCGGTGTCACGCCTGCCAGCCAGTCGTTGCTTCTTTGTTCTTCTTTTGTTGTTGTTATTGTTTTTCTACTCACAGAGACGGTTTAATAAAAAATATAACTCCCCTCTCTGTCTGTCCTCCCGCTGAGCCCCGCCACTGATCCCTCTGAGGCCTGACAGCTCACCGGCTGCCTGGACACACTAGACTCCATTTATCTTACACACACACACACACACACACACACACACACACACACACACACACACACACACACTCTCTTGCACTCTCACTGTCAACCACCCACCTTCTCTCTCTCTCTCTCTCTCTCTCTCACAGTCTCTTTCGGTCTTGCACTCTCTCTGTCACACACACAAACACTCTTGCACTCTCTCTGTCAAACACAACTTCTCTCTCTCTATCTCTCTCTCTCTCTCTCTCACTCTCTTTCGCTCTCACACCCTCTCTGTCACTCACACTATCTCTCTGGCTCTCTCTCCCTTTCTCTTTCCCTCTCTCACTTTCTGTCTCCCAGTCTTTTTCTGTGTGTGTGTGTGTCTCTCCACTTTGTTGTTGGGAACACCATGTTCTGTGATTTCCCTTGCATCCGCACCATGTTACCATGTAGGTAGCATTTCAGAATCTCTTCATCTGACAATCTCAGGTGTTATCTACTCTAGTACATTTTGCAGCACATTGTTTTGCGGTGAGTTATGCCAAAGGTGTTGAACCTGGGACTCTACCCACCAGGGGATTGTTTTCATTCTCACGCCTTACACAGCTTCATCATCATCTTCATCTTCATCTCACTTACACCAAGTACATTTGGGTCCTTCCACCACTTCACGGTTGCCAGGCTACCATCTCAGGGATCATTGCACTTCCTCTGACAGGAAGAGAGATTTAGTAAACAATGCATGTATGATGCAATGTGGAGGGTTCTTCTGTGTGTATGCTTTCCCTTTAAGTGTGTGTGTGTGTGCATGCGAATGACTAGGAGGGTATTCCAGAAAGCAGGTTTAATAAACTCTGAGCCTAACCCTGATGATCCCTGGGATGGAGAAACTCTGAGTGTTCCATTCCAGAACACCCAATCTGAGTTGGTGCATGTTGACTCTGAGTCAGGCGCATGCTTCAGCAGCAATGGCGCTCCGATACTACGAGACACCATGGCAACCGGCAAGAAAACAAGGTCGTCCCACTTCACCTCACTGGTGTTAGAAGTTCTGCTTCAGCAGCAATGGAGCTCCGATACTACGAGACACCATGGCAACCGGCAAGAAAACAAGGTTGTCCCACTTCACCCCACTGGTGTTAGAAGTTCTGACACGTTCTATGGGCAGTATGAGCACACACAGAAAAAAAAGCAACAGCAGCAGAACTGAAATTGCGGATTGTTTGTGCTGTAAGGTAATCATTGTTTGTGCTGTTGAGGATTTTAATTAATAAAACTTTTCAAATAAAAAAATTCACAACACAAATGATTGCACGAACGATCAAAAAACAAACTGCAATGCTTTTATTAATTTGCTGCGTGAGTCAATGAGTTTGAATGTAGTCTATTTATTTAACATTTAACGACACTTTCTTTGAATATTAAGATACAGATGAAAAAGCAGTAGAATATTATTGAAGAAAATTGTAAAAGGGAAACCATGGTAACTGACCCAAAGTTTGAGTTACCTCTTGAATGGACAACCTAGAGTTTCCCTCATCTCCAGGTTAACAAACTCAAGAGTTGGGCGTCTGGAATACCCTAGGTGTGCTGTAGGAAGCATGACACTAAGACCTTCATGTTGAAGGAGATACTGTCCTTTGTGCTGCTGTGGCACCGCTGGATTGACAAGCCCCTGGACGACCTCTGTATGCAATCACAGTCATGCATACAAACACACACACACACACACATATCTTTACTTTTAGAGGGGGGTGATGCTGGACTCATCTCCTCAAAAGCCTGAGTGATGAGAGAGCGTCACACTCTCATACATCTGCTGTTTCTCTCCGCCCGTCTCCTTTCATGTCCCATAGGGCATCTCTCTTCTTGGCTCTCTTTCTTTCCTTCCATCTCTGCTTTTCACTCCATCGTCTTCCACACTTCTGTCATCCTCTCATCCTCTCTCTCTCTTCTTTCTCCCTTATCGTAGTCTGCAGGCGTTTTCACAAGGATTGTTCTCCCCGTTTCATCACCCACTGAAGTGTGAGACCACATTAAAACTAATTACACTAATGATTCCACTCAGTGGCAGCCTGACTCCTAACATTTATGGCACCCCAAGTTGAGTTTTACAGAGCTGGTATTGTCCTATAAATATGAGCACACAGACATGCATATCCTCCACCAAGCTGAACGTGCCTATACACGTTTTACCCATTGGGGCACACACATCTATACACCACACACCACTCCTCCATGTGTGTCTGCAGTCGGACATATTTACACACGCACAGATGTATGTATGTGAATGGTACGCACCGTTTGCACAGCCACATTCTCTTAGCAGGGTCTCCACAGTTCAGATCTCCATACGCATCTCGGCTGAGTTAAGACCTTGGCCACAACAGTGTGCCTACTGTATATCCATGTGTCTAGACAGCCTAGACTTAACAAGCTTCTGAACCCCATACTTCGGAGGGGCTTTTTTTGGAGGGTAGGTGGGGGAGACCGCAGCAGGGGACCACTGAAACCTGAGGGTGGGGGGTCTGACAGCATTAGTCCCAGATGGGGGGGGCACACATTATTCCCATCTTTCATCTGGAAAAGCAGTTGAACCATTAGAGCCATTTGTGTCTGGCTGTAGACTTACTCGGGCTGCCAGGAAGCTCAACCCCCTCACAGACACTTAGTAACTGCTAACAACAGACGTACCTCCTCTACACAATCAGTGATTGAGAAGACTGGGGCCCAAATTACAACCAGACGCTGTTAGCCAGTTAACTAGCCAGCCATACAGACATTTACTGTAACTTGCATACACGCCACAGACATAGACCTGTAGAGTAGTGCTTTCGTCTGTATGTACGTATGAATGAACAATATCTTTTTATGGTCTGAATGGGACTGTAGTGATTTCAAATGTTGTCACCTGGAGGTTATTAAATTCCCACAAGGCTACTGACTAAGGGGGTTCACAGTAAATACTGTATTATTGGAGGGATTTCTCCCAAATGGTCCTAAAATGCCTTAAAGGTACACTCCGCGATTCTAATCACAGAGACTTTTTTTTTGCATTCAATTAATCACCTCCTCGTGGCCCTCTAGCTGTCCGTTCAGTGTTTGTGCTACAAACAAAAAACTAAAACTCAGGTGTTTGTACACAGTCCTGAGGGGTATTCTAGAAAGCGGGTTTAGTCACCTACCTGGGTATGTTTACTCAGAGAAAGCAGTAAGCCTGAGTTTTTGGTTCCAAAAATACAGGCTAGGTTAGTATCAATGGAAAAATACGCTCTGAACATAACCTGCTACTTTGTCAGCGCTAGACAAATGTCAGAGATCTAATTTGCAGAAATCACTTTAACTAAATACATACACAAACACTTGTTTTGTGTTTATTGGGTCTTCTTTATTTCCTGAAAAAAAAACAAATACTCATATTCCTTAATCACTGGGCAATAATGATCATATTAATTTTGATATGACATGATAATAAGTAGCCTATAATTCTCAGTAGGTTCTCAGTTGGTTTCCACCTTAGGCTCTTCATTAACAAGCTGAATGGTAAAGTAGTAACGCAATTCAATTATTCATACATTTAATTATACCCTTGAATTTACGTCCATGTGATTGGCTGAAATTGTAAGAGACATCTGATAGGCTGCAGAGAATGTCTTTTTGAGAAAAAAAAATGCATTTGTGAATCAAGCAATGCAGTTGTATAATGCATTTGTGTCATGAATGTCTCGAAAATCCACAAATGCATGGATGTTCACCAATAGTGAGGGGTTTGTCAGTCTGTAAATAAATGTAACGGCGTTTACATTTGTGAATCGCGTTACATTTATTTATGAATCAGGAAAACATTTGTGAATCATGTGAAATTTATTTGTGAATCACAAAATACATTTGTGAATCGTGTGACCTTTTATTTCTGAATTTTGAAACAATTCTAACTCCATATAAATAGTGTTCTGGAACAGATAACTCGGAGTAAGTCAGGACAGATTCACTCAACCCTAAATTCAGGCTTTATGCCAGGCAATGTAAACCATGCTTTCTGCCTAACCCTCTGGGTCGGACCGAGCCATAAACAACCCCAATCATCAACATCGACCATTAACATCAACACGCTGCATCTGAATATGAATCGGGCAGAGGTTGGTGTATGATTACTATGTGCGTCGCAGATTTCGGAAATTGATTGATTTCCACATTTGTGTGTGGGTGGGCCTATAATAAGATTTCAAATGATCCGTTCCAAAAGCTATTTTATGTAGGCCCCTACAACAGCGTTTAATGTGGACTAGGTAGCCTATTTGGATTTGTTATGTTGAAAGCCCACTGAGACTATTTGTGAGAGAAGCGAGATCCCTCAGACACTGCCGAGATAAGAATGAAGAATGGCTGTGGAACAGTAACTCTCTCTCTCTCTCACACACACATACACACACACACACACACACACACACACACACAGAGAGAGAGAGAGAGAAACCCAGAGAAGAACATCCTGACTACGATGGCGACAGCCATATGTACCGCTCAATCAGAAGAGATTACTTTCTGTCAAGAGCAGAAAATGACACTGCTGCTGCTGAGACTCAATCTCTTTCCATCGTGCTCTCCCCTCTCTCTCTCTCTCTCCTCCTTTCTACCCCCTTTTCCAGATGTTACTTTGGTAACTTCCAGCCTCCCGCCCTACCCGTTTTGCTGGGCTACAGCCAGCTGTGAGGAGATGTCTGCGATTAGTCTATTCCACCTCCGTCCTTCGCACCGTCTGACAGCTCATGCTCCGCCGGTCACCGGCGCTCGTTAAGTTTTCATCTCTTCGTTCGGGGATCGTTTGTTAAACACTCCCTGCTCCCCAATTAAAGCAACCTCTGCTCCAGAGTTTTATCAGCACAGTTCGGTCAGCATGTCTGTCTGTGCCACTGTGGGAACAGTTTGTTCATCGTTTAAATTTAGTTTTGTTCCAATGCCAACCTATATTTCCCCTGGAGCCTACGTTTTCAAAACAGTTTACATATTTGAACCGGAACAGATTGGTATCGTGCTTCATATGGACAGTTTAAGGGTTGTGTAAAAGTCTGTAAAGACACGCTTTGTTTGAGACTTGAGCTTCTCAAACTAAATTCAGCCCCATCTGAGAGTTCCTTGAGTGAACCCTTGAAAGTAATAGACCCAACCTTGGCGAGGAACCATACAGCTCTATGTAGATGCCCAAAGAACGTTTTCGTCCTGGAGAGCGGTAAAGGGAGTCAAATACACACCAAACCGACATCAAAGAACTTGTGGTGACGAGGCTTACTGTTGCGTCGCCTCACGTCGCTTATGTCTGGGCCAAAAGGTTGCACTTGAACCCACCGCAAAGACTACAGCCAACGACCAACTAGCTCATAGCCTTCGTTCTGCTATATTTATTTACAGCTGTTTCAGTGCAAATGCCGTGTACTTGGATACACGGGAGTGTGACAGACTTTGAGCATTGGTAAACGGGAACACCATGAACACTCTAAACTGAAATAGTTGTCAGCTCAGTTATGTATCATGTCTTGTTAACCAGTCATGTTCTTGTATAGTGTAGCCTACCTTTTAACATGGACATTCCATTGAAAACCACATAAATTATGAACAAAATGTTTACAAACAGCAAACCTCTTAATCTGAGGGATATAATACCATATTTCTACAATATTTCTTCAGTGTACTCATTGAACTGCCAATCAGAGTGATCTCTCTCAAACGACCGATTCACCGCCGATTCAACATGCTCAATCAGCCGAAAACGTGTCAGTGTTTTGGGGAGGCGGGTGAGGCCTGAGGAGCAGACAGAGATTCCTCTCAGGTGGGTGAGAATCCTCCTGGACTCCCTCAGGAGAGAGAGTAAGAGGCCAGCTCAGGCCAGAGTGCAGCTTGGAGCACCTCCATCATACTTCAAGAATAGAGGGCAGGTCATTGGGCATCCGCACAGGGCACACAAAAGCCTATTCAGATGGAGGTGATCAAAGCCCAGAGATTTACTTTCTGTGCGTGTGTGTGTGTGTGTGTGTGTTTGTGTCTGTCGGTCTGGTGACCAAAGAAATTCTCTACCTACCTATACAAATTATGGCTAATATCTTTTACAACAGAATTCCCCTACACATCCATTATATCCAACAGCTCTGGGATGGGCAAAATCAAAATGGCAGCTTATTTGTTTGCTTATTTGTCTCTACTGCACAAACCCACCCAGTCTTTTTTTTTTTTAGATCAGCTGCTATGTTTACAAGCTTAGAGCTTTCCCCTCAGCTGTGCCAGAGTCTCCCAGAGTTACACATCCTCTCTTTCAGACTTCAGTACATTACAGTAAATTACCTGCCTGCCAGTACCCTGGGGTGGCTCTGTGGCACAGACGGATGAGTAGTGTGTCTGTGTCTGTGTGTGTGTCTGTGTGTGTGTGTGTGTGTCTGTGTGTGTGTGTGTGTGTGTGTGTGTGTCTTCATTTCCATGAAGATGGAGCACCAATCCATTCCCTCCCCCCTTCCTTTCCTTTACTCCTGCTTAGAGATCAATCTCATTTGGCAGCAGCAAAGACCAGTGCTCTTGGAGTCACTGGCCAATGACACTGTGTATGTGTGTGTGTGTGCGTTTGTGTGTGTGCGTGTGTGTTTGTGACAAAGTTGAATGGACAACGGACTGCAGTATTGGGTGCCAAATTTGTGTATTTATCTGTAATTATTTCTTCCATTAAGATCCTAATGATGACAGAGGAGAACGTGTCGCTGCAGTGCAGGTACTGCCTATGGAGAGTTGGCACAGTATCCATCCAAACAGAAATTACACTACAGTGGGCTGAATTGGGATGAATGATCCCATATGACTGTCACATTACGTTACATAAAAGTGTGTCAGTTGTTATACCTGTTCATATGTATATGTGCATGCTTTATGAGTTTCCCTTTAAGATCACTATTGAAAACAGCAAACCTAAGTGATGTAAACAATGTTAACTGAATTGACAGACAACCTCAAACTATTGTAGATGGTTACAGTGCAGTTGCAGTTATTTAGTGATTTCATAACTCCAGTTTCATGTCTTATTGCAAAAAGTTTTTTTGATATAATTCTGAGCCCTTACTTAGAGGAAAATCCCCACTGACTTCTTTCCACAGAGTTCTGCTGTGGGATATCGCATGATCCATAGTGGGCTTAGAAGTGGCTTTAAGAGGCGTCTTTTTTTCCACGTCTCATTTTTCTTGGCCCACCTGTTCTGGTATGCTCTCTTTGTGCTTATAGCCTTGAATCCATATAACCATAAATATCCTACACGTGCTGATATAAAAATATGCAATAAAAAAACTATGAGCATGAACGAAGGGTTTAGCTTCAAAAACGGATCGAAGAGCCCACAAAACCACAAACACACATACACACACACACACACACACATGGAATCATGAAATAAGAAGTCCCCCCCCACACACACACACGTGCACTCTGGAATTTCCAAACCATGCCCTTCCCCATACAAAACACAGCACCCCTGATGTGGCATGGCCATCAACCCTAATGAGAAGGAAGAGTATCTTCAAGAGCTAGGAGGGGATGGCGTAGGTCATACCAAAAGAAGACCAGAGTGGGAGAGAGAGGGAGTGTATGTGTGTGTCTGTGTGTGTGTGTGTGTGTGTGTGTGTGTGTGTGTGTGTGTGTGTGTGTGTGTGTGTGTGTGTGTGTGTGTGTGTGTGTGTGTGTGTGTGTGTGCGTGTGTTTCCCTTTTACTGATAGGCTGAAATATAGTGAGGTAGCTTGCAGGGCAAGAAAGGTGAGCAAGAAAGGTGACCTCCGGCAGGAGTTGGAAGGAGTAGCTGCAGTGTTGGCTCACTCCTGGAGGCGACATTTGACAAATGCAAATGCCTCTGTTTAACCTTGGAGTAAACCCCTGAACACACACATCACTCTCACACACACACACACACACACACACACACACACACACACACACACACACACACACACATACACACACTCTCTCTCACACACACACACACACACACACACACACTCTCTCACACACATACATTCACTCAAACACATACTCACACATACACATACACACTCTCACACACATACATTCACTCAAACACATACTCACACATACACATACACACTCTCACACACATACATTCACTCAATCACATACACACACACACTCACGCATACACAGACACACTGACTCACACATACACACACACACACTCTCACACACATACATTCGCTCAAACACACACACACACTCACGCTTACACAGACACACTCGCTCACACATACACACACACACACTCACTCTCACACACATACATTCATTCAAACACATACTCACACACTCACGCATACACATACACACTCACTCTCACACACACACACACATTCACTCACAGTGTCTGTCACCTTGGGCGGGATGCCGAGGAGTCTTCAGTGATCCATTTGCTACACTTGCTTGGCCCTGGGAGACGAGTGAGCCAATCAAAAAGACACTCGCCAAAGGGTGAATAAATCTCCGCTAAGGAGGAGGATACAGTGTCAGTGATGGAGAGAGTATGAACAGAACAGTCTTCAAAGTGAACTCAGTGTCAGATGAGAAGAAAAAAGAAAAACATAGACTTCAAAAGGTGACAGATCTGTGCGCTTGTATGTGGAATGCGTGTGTGTGTGTGAGGAGGGGGTGGGTGATAAAGAGAGCGGCTGTGTGCTTGTTTGCGAAGTATGAGTGTATGTGTGTGCTGGCAGATGATAGGACTCTTCTGTGTGTAAATGTGTGTAATGACAGATGACAGGACTCATGTATGTGTGTGTGTGTGTGAGTGTGTGAGTCTGTGTCGGCGGACGTGTATTTGAGCACACTGTCACTCTGAATATGTTTCTTCTGTTCCCATCGAGTGCCAACACCCTGTGGTGCCCTGCTGAGAGAAAGCTATGTTCACCGGGAGCGCGTCTCTTTTAAACGCCCCACAGCTCGGAAACGTGCTGACTGACACTTCCTTTCAGGCCTGTTTTGGTATTTATTAATGAGAGACAGGTCTATGTTGCTGGAACCATGAAAGCCTGTTTTTAGTTTGTTCTCTCTCTCTCTCTCTCTCTCTCTCTCTCTCTCTCCTCCTTCTTCTCTCCTCCTCTCTCTCGTTTTAGAACTCATCAGCCCATTCCACAAAGGTCCCACTTGAAAGACAGTGCGGCTCTCAGTAGAGAACATGTATAATCAGAGTGATTGGGGCCCTTTCGCAGACTCAGGGCGGACGGCGCACTCTGCAAGGTCAGCCATGTTGGATAGGGTTCAATGACATCTGCTCCCAGCAGCTACCGATTCCAACCATTTGTGAGGCACCTGCTGTGTCCAGATCACCCCCCCCCCCCCCCTCTCTCTCTGTGTGTGTGCATATGTTGGTGTGTGTATGTGTGTGCCTATAGGCGTGTGTACAAATGTGTGCACAAATGTGTGCCCTGTATACCACTTGTGTGGTCAAGTGTGTGGTTATATTAATTTATAGTTACACATAAGTGAATATGGATTAATGGAATGTTTATATTTACAGTGAATGAGCCAAGGCAGGTGGAGGCTTGGCTGAGGCTATGGCCATTTGTAGCAAAGAAATGTTATGGCACTGATGACTGTATAACAAACATTTACAAAGAATTTAGACCTACTTTGATTCAGAGCCCCAGTCTACCTTTTGATTTGCCAAGGGCACAAATCAAGTAAATGGCGAATGTTAAAACATGTTTTTATAGAGGGTTGGCCCGGCGAAGTGAGAGGGTGAGAGAGAGAGAGTGCTGCAAATCTTTATATAAACTGAATCAGAGTAAATATCTGAGAAGCCACCAACGAACATCCGACCTCTGGCAGGGAATTTATAGATGTGGTTAGAATTAAGGGTGAGGAGAAAAAAAAAATCATATCCCTCACATGTACTGCCTGCCACAAAATGAAAAACCATCCATGGTGTGTCTCCATGGCGACAGCAGAAAACAGGCCTGGCACGGGGACTCATGGGCAGGGTCGATCATGAAGGTTGGCACGCCACTTGGCACAACCAGGTGCCTAGACCCCCATGTGGCACTGAGGGCCAATGTCAACCTTTGACACAGCGCCATGGCAAACAGGGACCCTCTTACAGAGATACATGCAATCTGACACCTCCTGTGTGTGCTGGGCACCGATCCAGAGGGCAGGCTTAAGGGCACCTCCATGAAACTTGACACCTAGTTTGACAAATGGCACTCTTGCGCAAAAATGGTCAACAGCCACAACACTCAATGAAACTGGCAGAAAATGATGAAAACAAACCAATTGCATATTTACAGTATTTGTGCTGTACATCAAGATCCATCACTACAGGTTGAAATAAATCCTAATGTTCTTGATGTCCCTTTTTAAACCCTGTGTTTTTACAAACCAAAGGTTTAAAAATAAGTTAATGAATCAGAGTAATACTAGAATAATATATTGTGATCTTTCATCTGATAGCACAAAGCATTAGCCATTTTAACAAAAAACTTCCTGTCCTGTCCTAATTATCAGTCTGTCTGTCTGCGTTGAGTAGCCCAAAAGTATTGAATGTTATGTGTGAAATTGTTTTAGTATGGGTACTGTCTGCTAACCATGATGTTGAGAAATGATCCAATGAACAGAGATACCAGAAAGACTTTCAATTTGTTTCATCTTTATTGGGAAGCCAGAAGAGACCCAGAAAGACCCACAGAACACATTCCCCCAAGGAACACATTTGCCCCTCCAAAACACAGTCTGTACAGTTGCTGTTGTGGGTCTTGTTTTTGTTTGTTTGTTGCTGTTTGCTGTTGTCTGTGTTAGTGTGTTGACTGGACTCAGTGAACCAGCAAGAGCCTGTCTGCAACGAGCGCCAGACTGAATCCAGGTGTGTGATACCATGGCGACGGGAATAAATAAATAAATACGAAACAGACAGGGAGCAAATGAAGGGTCGCGTCGGCGTGAGAGCTGCTGCCATTCAGTTCTGGCCACAGTCTTCTGCTTGTACGCGCACACACACACACACACACACACACACACACACACGGACTGAATGAACCCCAAATTCAATCTGTCAACACCTTTATGAACAGAAGACAACACTCAATCTTCTCATACATCACCCAACCAACGCAACCAACTGACTTGCCTCTTTTCAGGGACATGTAGCGATTTGTTGGAGAAGCTCTAGACCAGTGGTTAATTAACACCTGGATGCTTTGGGAGAGCTCATATGCCTTAATCAGGGAAATATTCGCTGAGCTAGGACGAAAACCAGCACATGAAGTAGCCCTCCTGGGACAGAATCATGCTGCCCCTGCAGTATTCACACCACAAAAATCCATCCTGTTAACATAGTGCAAAAGGAATGTGGTGGTATTGACCAATTAACCACACCCATTCGGGGCTATGGGCCAATCACAGCTCAGAACCCTCACAGTTGCTGTCAGAGACATCTATCAATAGAGGAGCCTGTTTTGATATGCTTGCTGGGTCTGCAGACGATCGAGCACGAGGTGACACAGTCAACCTGCAGTCAGTAATCCCAAGGTGAGCAGATGATATCTCACAGTGCTTTTTCTCTACGTGGTCTGGCTTAGGTGTTCCTTTTGATGCAAACTCAGTATTGAGCTAGAGGTGTGATCTTCTCTGTTACATTGCCATTGCTGGGTTTTCTCTCAGTAATATGGAGTAATTCGTTTTCTAGTTAGTCGGCCTGATCAAACCCATCCATCAAACACAGGAATGGAATGCGGTGTTGTCTTCATGTTTGCTCAGAGGTTGACAGACAGAGCGGAGGGTTCACCCTTTGGGTGAGGCCACATGTCTCCTCAGGGCTCTGAGGAAGATGGTTTCCCAGTGGAGGTTACACACACACACACACACACACACACACACACACACACTCAGAGGCCATAACTCATCTGATATTCTGATGACATCAAATTACAGACCAGGACCGCAGAAGCTACATTTGGCTCTTAACATCACTGATTTATTGACTACAGCCTACATACATACACACACACACACACACACACACACGCTCACACACATCACCCATGTACCCAGGCCATAGAGTCAGTCCGTCCTAGCAGATGGCTTTAGATTCATAACGGTGAACAAAAAACAAACAGTTTACAACAAAACTTTGAACAACACACATTTTACAGTAGCTACACAACATAACTGTCTAATGTGTGTGTGTGTGTGTGTGTGTATGCATATACTGAACATGGGAGAAGCAGGTGAAGGCACTCTAAGAATGGATTTGACATAGCACTCACTGTCTCATTAATTTCTTACATGACTGAACATGAATGTAGGAAGGGAAAATGGGAAATAGAGAATAGAGATAAAACTGAAACCTGTTTTGCTGTCTAGCCTTTCATAATGACTTTGACACACTCAATCCAGTAAAGCTTTTCAAAGAGAAAGAGACAGAACGAGGCTGATCGTGAATTCTTTGTGTGTGTGTGTGTGTGAGAAATCTCGAGGGATCTAGCTAAAAGGCACCGTTAGTTTAGCGGCCTCATGAATCCTGAGATGCAAGTGTGTGTGTTTATGTGTTTTTCAGGAAACATGTGGCGTTGTAAACCATCATGATATGTATGCGAGGAGTGTGGTGCCAGCAAGATGTCGCCTGAAGAACACGACTTGATGAGTGAGAACACCAAAAACTAAAGGCCACACATAAAATGATACGACTTTTTCCAGGACTTTGTGTTCTGTCTGGTATGTTCACACCCAACGTTCACAACCGTACTGACATTTATGAGTTTCGGGGGAAAAAAAGGAAATTTGTCATTGGCTGGGTTCACTGAAGTGTGTGTTAGCAATTACAGGACCTTGTGAGGGCACCCATTTTAATATCACCCTGTGTAGCAGGGACCAAATACACGGACCCTTATTACAAGTTGCACTTGAATGTTCAAACAGATTAAAGCAAAGGCCAAGCTAAAGAAGTAGGGACATGGGGTGCACTGCACCAAAACAGACCTAAAAACTGTGTAGTGCAGCTGTTTTATCCGTTAAGTCTGGAGGTGGAATAACAAGATATTAATTTAAATGTATTAATTCATTAAATTATTCCAATCTCCATACCCAATGCAGTATATGTACTCTGTCCAATAGTGGACGTCGTTTGTGTTCACTATTCTTCCTTTTACCCTTTTTGTTCATTCAATCATTACACTCTGATACTCACATATGCAGTGCACCCTAGGAGTATAGTATACAGTTTAGGTATCTTATGGTATAGTGTCTCTTATCATCTGAATATTAGAGCATTTGGTAATATACATACATCAAAATGTGGCAGTGGTCTGGTGACTTGAGTTTCATCTTCTGGAAAACTATTTCAAGCTTTGTAACAGTCACTTCCTGTTTCAAGGGGACTTGCCATGATACCAAAATCTCCCTCTCTTTGTCTCTCCTGGTGATGAGTCAGGGTGGATGGGATGAGACAAGGCTTGTGATTGCCTCTGCCATGTCCTGTCAACAGCAGTGTGTGTGTGTATGATAGGCTGCT
>NC_045167.1:15582532-15587532 GCF_900700415.2 Clupea harengus | reverse complement strand
GCCGGGTCCGTCAGGTACTCGGCGAACTCCCGGAAGGAGACGTCGGCGCCAGAGCGCATGGCCTCGTCGGTGGCGTTCTGCCGGTAGCGGCGCACGATCTTGGTGCCGTAGCGGCGGTGGAAGGAGGTGTTGTAGCGCAGCGTGAACTTGTTGCGGTAGGCCGACACCAGGCGCTCGAAGGGCTCGCGCACGAACAGGAACTTGAGGTAGCCCTTGAGGCGGCGGTTGATCTCGCCGATGCTGTACTGGCTGAGGGCGCGCAGGTTGGCGGGCACGTGCGCCTCGCTCGGCGGGATCTGCATGGGGTCCGAGTACTTGCCGTCGCCCGACAGCACCATCATCACCCGCTTCCAGTTGGTGCACGCCACCTTGGGCACGTAGCAGTAGATGAGGCGGTGCGTCTCGTCCACCAGCAGGTGGCGCAGGTCGGCCGGGGTGAGCACTCGCCGCTGGCGGCTGGAGGCGCTGTGGGCGCGGCACGCCTCCGACACGCGCTCGCGCCGAGCTTGGTGCAGTAGCGCAGCCGATGTGAACTCAGTCTAGAGAGAGAGAGAGAGAGAGAGAGAGAGAGAGAGAGAGAGAGAGAGAGAGAAGGAGGGAGAGAGAGAGAGAGAGAGAGAGAGGGAGGGAGAGAGAGAGAGAGAGCGGGAGAGAAGGGGGGAGAGAGAGAGGGATAGAGAGGGAGGGACAGAGAGAGAGAGCGAGAGAGAGAAGGGGAGAGAGAGAGAAGGAGCGTGGGGGAAAGGGAGGAGGAGAGAGGGAGGGAGAGATTTATGGATAGAGAGGAGGGAGGTGGGGAAGATGAGGGACAGAGATACAGTTGAGAGGGTGAGGGGTAAGGAGGGATGAAGGGAGAGTGAAAGTGAGAAGGAGAGTGTACAAGGGAAGGTGATGGAGGGAGGGAGAGAAATTGAGAGGTAGATGAACGAGATATGGAGGAAGAGGTGAGAGCAAGGGAGCGAAAGTAAACAGACAGAAGAAAGAAGATAAAGAGAGAAGATAGACAGAAGGAGGAGAGTAAGGAGGATAGTAAAGATGAGGGGGGGAGTGGGCATAGAGAAGGATATAAAGAGATTAAGGAAAAGATGAATAGAGACAGAGAACAGAAAGAAGAGAGCGAGGGACACAGAAAAAAAGAAAGTTAACAAACCATTCCAATTCATTACCAAATTTCAATTTCCTTCCTATGGCAAATTTCCTTAGAACAAAAAAAAAAAATCAGAATCACACTCATCACACTCCCTCTGCTACAGAAACAAAGGTAGTCCCAAAGGACCAAGAAAGTTCTCCAACTCATCCATATTTCATGATAGCGCAATGTGTCAGATCATTCATCAAGTTTTTTATCACTGTTTTCTTCATGCCCCATAACCTAACCGAGATTTTATTCTTCGATTAAGTCCTGGAGTTAATTTGGACTATTTTTGTGAGACAAGTGCCTGAATACCAAAGATATTTTGAGAATCTATTTTTCTTCCACGGTGGTGTGCCTCTCTCTTCATGGTCTGCCTCCTGCTCCCTCCTTCATCTCCTCTCCTCCTCTCCACTCTTCTGTCTTTCACCCTCTCTTACTCTCTTCTATCTCTCTCATGCATGTTCCCCCACCTCTTCACCTGGCCTCTGCCTCTTCTTTCCATCTCTTCCTCGCTCCCTCACTCCTCCTCTCCTCTCCTCTCTGCAGTCCTCCTCTCCACTCTCTCTCTCTCTTTTCCTTCTCCCTTATCTGCATGACTGTACGTCTTGCCCGTTGCATTCTTATGAAAAGCAGGCTGTCTCCTTTCATGTCTGTCACATCAGAGAAAAAGAGATGCATTCTTCTCACTCAGCCATCACCGTCAACACTGGCTCTTTGTCCCAGGGAGAGACACGTTTTTATGTCTGACGCCATATCACTTTTTTGGAGCCTTTTTCCATCTCCCTTTGAGATGTTCAGTTCTTTCTGCGAGGGGTCTCAGACATTCTTTTCAGCGTGCAGTGGGGAAAACAAAGCCAGAGATTCATCAGCATTCAAAGCTGAGCCACACAGCTACAAGGAGAGACTGCAGCAATTAAGATAGGGGAGAGATAGACTGATAGAGAGGCTATGTGAACGTCTGTGCATATGAGAGAGAGAGACAGAGACAGAGAGAGATAGATAGACTGATAGAGAGGCTATGTGAACGTCTGTGCATATGAGAGAGAGAGACAGAGACAGAGAGAGATAGATAGACTGATAGAGAGGCTATGTGAACGCCTGTGCAAATGAGAGAGAGAGAGAGAGAGAGAGAGATAGACTGATTGAGAGGCTATGTGAACGCCTGTGCATATGAGAGAGAGAGAGAGAGCTATAGACTGAGAGAGAGAGAGAGAGAGAGAGAGAGAGAGCTATAGACTGGTTAGTGGTGAGACAGACAGCAGGTCCTGATAAATGCTCTGCAGCCGACTCAAATTTATTTATCCATATTATCTTATGTTATACTCCCTTGCTAGTCTACCGCTTAAATTCTCTCTCTCTCACACACACACACTCCTGTTTGTATAGTTTATTATGTAAATAAATGTACCAAACTTACTTGTCAAGTGCCTATGTTGTGGCTGCATCTATCTCAAATTGTCCCACAAGGTTCTTCAATATGTGTACATATACAAAACAATGACAAATTAGCAGGCTTATTTCAGTACAGACAATGCAGACCAAATGTTACCCATTAATGGCAAATGTATTATATGCATTTACATTAGGATGCATATTAGTATTAGTGGGTATGTGTGTGCATGCTTTCACCTCAGTATTCTAAAAATCCTGCCTGCGGCCTTGATGAGAGACACTCATTATTGCTCACAGCGTCATGCTCAGGATTCATATCCACACAACCCAATTATCATTACAGTAGAGCAAGTGCCGACCGCTGCCGTGAATCATGTTACATGTTTATGATCGAAAGGAATTTTCATAGGAATGTTATGAGGGAAATTGCTTTGATAAAACTTCTAGGCATTTCGCCATCGGGATGAAAAGACAGCTCCTTTGATGAAGGTTTGTGAGATGAATTAGTTAGAATGAGCTTCGCGCGGTAGCTTCGTCACTGTTTGAGAGCTTTTATAAGTCCTTCACAATTCGCGTCGGTATGTTGTGAAATGAATAACGAGTGGTTGGGTGCGTTGCGCGTTCTCATGACGCTCTCATAAATAAACGCGCCTACGAGCTCCCGCTGACGACAACAAACAAAACCTAACAAAGCCGTGAGACCGGAGCTAGTGAAGGCTAACTCCCGATCATGTCCCTGAGAAAAGACGAATGGATCTTCGCTTGTAAATAAAAACAGGATCAGTCGAATAATTATACAGAGCTAAGGTGCTTTGCATAGGGACTTGCATTTGAATGACAAACACACTCATTCACACAGAGGCAAAACTTCAGCCTCCCTCACTCTTTCCTAACCAATCCTTTTCCAGTTGGATTCTTCTTCACAATGTCTGTGCAGGAATATGTGTTGTTTTTATCTTTTCCTGCTATGCCTTTCCTTTCCTATAGCCTATATCCGGCAGCTCCACAAGATGATATCAGTCCTCCAAGGTCAAAGCCATGTGATCCTACTCTCTCTCTCTTCCTTCAGTCTTTCTTCTGTCTTGTACAAGGACTCCTCCAACTATAACCCACTCTGCATACATGCATGGATGTAGGCGAATGATGTAGGTTTGTGAAATTGTTCATATTTTGTTGTGTAGATACAGTATATTGGGGTTTGTCTAAATTGCAGGTTTGTCCAGCCATATAATGTGTCCATGGCTGCGTGCATGTGGGTGGTGGGGGTGGATGTGGAGGGTGGGGGCAGTGGTGTGGGCTGTGGATGTGTGAGAAAGTTTTCCTTCTGAGACAGTTCCTCTGTCATTGTTAAAATCTCTGTGTCACACGCACCCATTAGCCGTTAAGCCTAAATTAAGCCATTGATTCTCCCTAGCTTTTTTATAGATGGAAAACCACTCTTTCTCCACCTCTCTGTCTCTCTCTTTCTCTCTCTCTCTCACACAGACGCACACACACACAGACGCACACACACACACACTCACGCAAACACCAGAGTTGCCAACTTTCAATGCTGACTTGGCGTGAGAATGGTTGGGATTGACAAAGAATTGACCAAAACTGTAATGTCATGCTAGCGTGAGATAGGACATCAAAGCGTGTGACTCACGCCAAAAGCATGACAGTTGGCAACCCTGACACAAACACACACACACACACACACACACACACATGCAGGTACAAGAGAGTTATATGTGACGTGTGTCTGCATGTGAAACTCATGTGGTTCTGTGGTATTAAAGAGAGGGAGAGCTGCCCTCCTTTTTCCTGGAGAAAGGCAAAATGACATGAACAGATGGTAGAGTCATTGTCTATGTTCTCAAGTTCTCTTCATTGACTCTCTCTTTCTCTGCCAAACACACACACACACACACACACACACACACACACACACACACACACACACACACACACACACACACACACACACACACACACACACACACACACACACACACACTGTATTGCCCACCTACCAATCAATTATGAGGTCAAAAGCTTTTATTCCCACAGCAAGATCCCAGCACATTTATTATTTTGCTCATACTGTCTGGTACTATCTGTCCTTGTATTGTTGTTCTGTGTTGTCTTGTTGTTCTATCTGTGATACTATAGCCTGCATGGAGAAAACCAAAAACAATTCCTAGTATCTGTATACATGGCGAATAAAGTTGAATTGAATTGAATTGAATCAAGCAGTCAGGGACTAGGAATATCAAAAGGAGGACAAGAAAGAAGAGGACCCACAGCCAGTGTGTGTGTGTGTGTGTGTGTGTGTGTGTGTGTGTGTGTGTGTGTGTGTGTGTGTGTGTGTGTGTGTGTGCGTGCACATGTGTGTGTAATATACAGTGTAGTGTGCTATTCACACATCTACTTCTATTTTTACATGTGTGTGAAACACGACGGCCAGCAACCAGGGTTACATATACCCACA
>NC_045167.1:15572532-15575032 GCF_900700415.2 Clupea harengus | reverse complement strand
GAAAGAAGAAGAGCGTGAAGGAAAGGATAGGAGAGAAAGATTAATGTATGTATGTTATACAATGCTATTTACTCTCTGTAATCTGTATTTGAAGATTTTCTTTTTTTTGCTTTTAAAGGCTTTGTCATGCGAAAAAAATCTGAAATGAAGAGAGAAGGAGGGAGGAAGGGAGGGAGAGAGGGAGAGAGAGAGAGAAACAGATACATTCGATGAGAAAGAAAAGATAAAGAGAGACAGAGAATCAAGAAGGGATCTTAAACACATGCTACATGCTGCTTCAAGCTTTTCTCAGGAGGGACATGTCCTTGGACGTGTCTCATTGGCAGCTCCAGCCCCGGCTGTTACGGGGTTAATTCCCTCCGTCATCACTTCCTGCCTGAATGCCTTCCAAACTGCCGCTCGTACACCCTATCTCTCCTTGACAACACCGGGGCGGGGGAACGGAACTGTTGGCACGGCTACGGAATGTAGCTGTCAGGGCCCTCGTCAATCGGCACTTGTAAGGGCTGCTGTAGAGGACAGCATCTGACCTTGAGAAATGCAGAGATGCTGAAAAACTGGCGGGGGGGGGGGGGTAAAACTGATAGAGTTTGAGAGACAGGGAGAAAGAGAGAGAGAGAGAGAGAGAGAGGGAGAGGGATGGATGGATGGATGGAAAGCCAGGAGCAGGTGGGGGAGAATGAAAAGAGAGGGAGGGGGCGCTTTCTATTTTTTTTATTTCTACTCCATTCTTTTTTCTCTCTTTCTAATTCAAACTCTTGATTTCTACCTCCTCTTCCTCTAAGTGAATTAGGAGGATACATATTATGTGCCTTACTGGTGTCTGGCTGCATAATAAATGTGATTCAAATTCATATATTGTTGTTTTGCTTTCTGGATTATGTATGCCTTATTGTTCAGTCTGGGATTGTGAGTTTTTGGAGTTCAGCACTCTGCCTCAACTGTTTGCTCTTCACATTCTCTTTTTAAAACACATGCAGACTCACACACAAACAGTGGGGTGTTTATGACAGAAACAGACACACACACACACACACACACACACACACACACACACACACACACACACACACACACACACACACACACACACACACACACACTCATACAAAGTCATATGTATCATATATATAGTGTCTGTCACATGTATCATATGACAGACACTAGTACACTAACACACTCTTGACCAAAACAGTAGGCTCATCCACACCACACAGTACATCCCTTAAAACTACAAATATGGCATCCATCAGCTTAGCCTCTCTACACCTGTTCTTGTTTTCAGAGGCTTTCTGCTCTCATTCCAACTTGTAGTAAATCTTTGTTGATCACGGTTGTTTGTCGTGTTGATGTAACCTTGTCACAACAAATAGAACCACGTGACTGAGACACACCAACAAAGATGTGTGTCCAATAGAGTAGGTCTTCTACTATGAATGAAAATGAACGACAATGTGTTTGTAATGACCCTGACAACGGTGTTTAATCATAGAAATGTCGGTCTGATAAAATCATTTGCATCAAAGTTTGAGTGTGCGACACTTTTTCACTTTCCACTGACCACAGTCATCACCAGGAAGACACAGAAAATGATGCCAGTCCAGCAGTAGAAAAGGAGCTAAGGGGGCCTGTGAGGGTCAAACAGAGTTGTTGGCTCACCTGCGTTGGGCTGTAAAGCTCCTCTAGGGCATTTCTGGATCCTTTCCCACAGCACCCCTCCGCCACGAAAGGGTTCCTCCGCATTACTGCAACACCAGAGAGACACACGTCAGTGCACCGAGCAAACACAACGTCAGACACAGAAACAGATAACAGATAAAGGATAAATAGATAGATACATCTATAAATAGATAGACAGATAGAACGATAGATCAACACAGAGAGAAAAAAGTAGATAGATCAGAGGTGGAAGTACTTTGACAAAATGATATCTACATTGAAATAGTCTCAGTATGGACTTCAGTAGAAAGGCTAACAGGTTCATTTTTTATGGATGTGGAGACTAGGAACTGGAGAACTAGGAACTCTGTCATGAACAGTCTTTGTAATCTGAACAGCACAAAAAGGGAGACACAATAAGGCAGGAGGTGTTTCATGGATTATGAACATGATAACAAAATGGACGCACGGGATGTGTCTGGTTCCTTATGTATGAGAGACATGTGCTTCCTCCTAAGCTGTCAGTCAAGACCAGCTTCCTGTCACTGGGGGACGAGGGCAAGAGAGGGCGCCGAGAGCTCATTAGTGCAACACATATCGACATCCCACACGACCTCTCCATCCAGGCCTGACCTTCAGTAATGGACAGCAAGACTGAGTACGGGGAGGATGCCCCTTAACTCAGGTGGGTGAGTGTGTGCGTACGTGCACACACACACACACACACACTCACACACATAATACGTTCTCTCTTTTCATGATTGTTTCTTACCTCACACACACTCTCCCTCTCTCTCCTTCTCTCTCTCTCTCTCTCTCTCTCTCTCTCACACACACACAC
>NC_045167.1:15562532-15567532 GCF_900700415.2 Clupea harengus | reverse complement strand
ATGTTTTCTGTGTGTGTGATTGCTGACTAAGGAAATTAGATGAAAGGAATCAAGAAGTGCGTGATAGAGAACCCACGCCAAACAGGACGGAAAGGGAGAAATGGGTTGGTTTGAGAATGTTTGTCATCAAATCAAATCTCACACACACACACACACACACACACACACACACACACACACACACACACACACACAGAGTTAGATTTGGAGAACAAAGTGTGTTTAGTTGGTCAGTGGACCACACCAAACAGGAGCAGCACAGCTGTGACCCATTAAACAGAGTGAGGTAGAGAGAGTGAGAGAGATAATCTGGACAATGACATTTTAAGAATTATCTTTTTAATAAGCAACAATTACAGTTTTTTCCAATCATTTTAGTTCTTGTACCTATACCATGTTCACATTCCCAAAACACTTAACACATGGAGCACACCAGTAGACCATGTGAACCAAACTGTGGATACTTGCTCCTATGCTTAGATACAAATGCTGGCAATGACACCTTCTTCCAAAATTCATGGATACCTGTTCCATTCAATGTTCACTACCAGCAAAACACTGTGGAACTACAGCATTTTTTGCCAATGTTTAGATACTCTGTTCAGAACAGTTAACTTTCAGTTCAAATCCTTACTTACAGTAATTTAGATCACTGTAGATGGAAAGATGCTTTGTTTAGACAGACAAATTAAATTATATGCTTGAATAAGAAAAAGTATTCTTAATTTAGCAGAAAGTTTATTTAGATTATTTAGTTTGTTTTGGCTTGCAGACTTCTCACTATCTCTAATAGTACGTAATAGAGTCTATAGAAGGCAAACATAGATGTAACTGTTCCTGAAAAGAATGCAATCCTTCAATTTACAGTAATTACAGTAAATTTGCCACACTCAATTTTGACATCTATTGTGAGAGGCAAACCGACATATCAACACTGTCTTCAGATACTTGGCTTGGATTGACGTATTTCCAAGATGCAATGCAGAAGAGAATGTTACTGTAAATGCGAAGTTCTAACATGTAAAAGTTTGACACCAAATGCAGAGGACAGAATGGATCAGCATTACTGTAGGGCTACAGCAGACTTCTAGTGGTATTACAGTACTTTACCCAACTCTTCAGAGAGCACTTCCCGTCCTAACTGACACTTCGACTAGTGCGTAACTTGCAATTACAGCAGTTACATTTCTGCACTTCTTTCTTTCTTTTTTATTTCATTTTGTTATATTTCTTATGTAAAGTAGTATTTATTTATTGTTACACCAGGTTCTATTGCTCGTAGCTTGAATATTCTCTCCCTTGTACGTCGCTTTGGACAAAAGCGTCTGCTAAATGACTAAATGTAATGTAAATGTAGTAGACTGTATCTTGTGTTGATGTATGTAATTTACTGCATTGGAAATACTGCAGTAAATACGCAGCATATTTATGCCTTTTTGTTGTAACGTAGTAAGCCTATATAGTGCAGTAACACATGCAATTCTAGCATATGGCTGTAATGAAACATATTGCAGCATTTTACAAACTTTATTACTGTAGTCCAAAGAAGTGTTTGTCTGTGTGTGTTTTTTCTCTTTTTTTAATGCAACACTACAGTAATCTATGCTAAACTGGAGGACACAGCAACATTTTATAGATGCAATTAGCAATGCTTCAAGTTGTTAGTGTTTTTTAGGTCATTCTACTCTGAGAGGGAACATGTGTTAAAGTTACGGCAGAATTGATTGTGGTGTGGTTGTTGTATTGCATTTTGCACCAAAAGTTAACTGATATGCAGAGGTGTGTGTCTGTAAAGGCCACTGTGTTAAGTGTTTGGGAAAAGTATCCATGGTATAGGTACAAGAACTAAAATGATTGGAAAAAAACTTAATGCCGCAAGAAAAGTCAGTACATTCTACACACACACACACACACAAACTAAAGACTAGACACTAGACACTAAGACATTGCTGAGGGGCAGAAGGAAAGATAGAGTGAAACAAGACAAAAGAAGGTTGAGAAGAGCGAGACAGAGAGGAGTAAAAGGTGGAGGAGGGTAAAGATGGGGTCTGTAGGGGGTCTCCACTCCTCCACTCTTCCAACTGCACTCTAATGGGAATCAATTCACTCGTTTAGCATGTAAACAGATGGAGATGCCTCTCAAACAACAGGCCAACTCAAACAAGGCAATCTTTACCCCTGTGGTGTCAAATGGAAGTGTGTGTGTGTCTGTGTGTGTGTGTGTGTGTGTGTGTGTGTATGTTTGTCTGTGTGTGTGTGTTTGTCTGTGTGTGTGCGTGTGTATGTGTGTGTGTGTGTGTTTGTTTGTGTTTGTGTGTGTGTGTGTGTGTGTGTGTGTGTGTGTGTGTGTGTTTGTCTGTGTTTGTGTGTGTGTGTGTGTGTGTCTGTGTTTGTGTGTGTGTGTGTGTGTGTGTGTGTGTGTGTATGTGTGTGTGCGTGTGTGTGTGTGTGTATGTGTGTGTGTGTGTGTGTGTTTATCCGTAAGCGGAGGCTACATCCTGTCAGTGTGAGGTCCCCCACTGACATCTTATGTGTGTTGCTGCTGCCGCTGCTGTGTGTGTGTGTGTGTGTGTGTGTGTGTGTGTGTGTGTGTGTGTGTGTGTGTGTGTGTGTGTGTGTGTGCGCGCGCACCCGTGGATGGGTGTGCTAAGTTATCCTGGCTCATGAAGTTCTCTAAATGTTTGTTTAATGCTGCCCTCCTCTCGCCAGAAAAATGTCGGGATTAAAGGAGAGAAAGACCCACATCCAAATCCCCCTTTTCTGCTTCTCCTCACGCTCCCATTTAAGAGTGGGGTCAGAGTTCAAAGGTTAGAGCTAGGGGTCATTCTACATCAGTGAGCTTGAGTTTGAGTTGACGCACAGACACATGCACTCACACACACTCACACACACACACTCACACACACACGCCCGCACACACACACACAAACACACACACACACACACAGCAGGACTGTGGATAGAGCGTTTGACTTGGTTTTCTGGCAGCAGGGAGACATTGACTGGCTACTGTTCTTGGCTCCCTCCTGTATCTTAGGCTCATGCAGCCATGTCTAGTGTCTCGTGTCTCTCCCTCCCTCTCACACTCTCTTGTGTTTCTCGCTTGTTTACTCTCTCACAGCCGGAATATTCCTTCTCTTCACCCCTACTTCTCCTTGCACTTGTACCCCTCCTCCTGACACACACACACACACACACATACACACACACACACCGTACACACACATACACACACATACACACACATACACACTGAAATAGCTCCTTTTCTCTCACACTCTCCGGAGCCACTAAGCCATTTGATCATGCCCAACTACCCAACAAGGAGCGTTCCCATAGGTGCCAAAGCTAAACACACAACCACTCACACACACACACACACACACACGCACGCACACACGGGCACAAACTATTTTCTCTTTACTCTTTCAAAATCATTTTGTTCCTGGCATGTTCATCCAGCTGCATGCAGCCAGTATGAATTATTGTCATTACACATAAACACACACACACACACGTGAACTCTGCCACATGCATACACACAGACAATACCGCTTCTCAACACACCCACCCACACACACACACACACACACACACACACACACACACACACACACACACACACACACACACACACACACACACACACACACACACACACACACACACAGACATAGAATGAATGACTTGGTGGTGACTTTATGCTTATGCTACATTATAATTGACTGTTTCTCTAACCTAAACTGCGCTCAATCTGAGCGCCATCGATCTATGGAGTTCTTTTTAGAACACAATTGCAGTACAGTGGTTTCGACAGTAAACAGTAGATTCTGATAAATATAGATTTGACTTCATTCACTCTCACCTAGTTAATGAAAAAACACTGGGTGAAATTCAACCAAAAGACAATTCCTTCATGTGCCACCCCACCCAGAAACCCAACAACACAGATCAACAGATGACGCAAACACACACAAACACACACACACACACACACACACACACACACACACACACACACACACACACACACAAAACATGATCCCTACCACAATATCCCCTAAATGTTCGACACTAGACAGAGCTAGGGCCCTTTAACTGACAGCTGATGATGGCAGTCTTATAGAAAGGATGAGTGTGTGTGAGTGTGGGTGTGTGTGTGTGTGTGTATGTGTGTGTGTGTGTGTGTGTGTGTGTGTGTGTGTGTGTCTGCTTCGGGGTGAGAGCTTCCCTGGCAGGGCCACCATCTGTCAGCGGCCGCTGGCTCCAGTCCAGCAAAACAAAACAGTGGAGCCGACGCTGGACAGACGACTGACACCACACACACACACACACAGCACACACACACACACACACACACACACACACAACACACAGCACACACACCCCATCTGACACCACAGCCTAGATCCAGGCCTAGACCACACACAGACCAGAGAGACAGATAAAGAAAGAGTGTGTAAGAGAATGTGTGTGTTTGTGTGTGTGTGTGTGTGTGTGTGTGAGTGAGATAGAGAGAGAGAGAGACAGAGAGAGAGCAAGTGTATGTGTGTGTGTGTGTGACTGTGTGTGTGAGAGAGAGAATACAGTACTGTATGTGTGTGTGGTTGAGTTCAGTTTGTATCTAAACTGTTTCAAAAGAGGTATACATATCAGATTCTATAATAAAAAAATTAAAACAGCACACTTTTATTCATATGGTGTTTATCAAGCCTTTCTTGGACACTCTGTAAGGAACCATGAGTCCAGCTTTCCCCTGCCGTTTCCACGGCGACGGTGCAGGCCTGCTGGGGCCGGTCGTCAGGAGTGGGCCGCTGACAGTCGAGAGGACAGCTGGTGTCAGCGGAGGAGGAGTGAGAAGAAGAAGGAAAGGAAAAAAGAAAAGAAGAAATGACACAAGGCTGTCAGCTCTCACTCCGTCTGGGGATCGCCCCGCCATCACATCAGTTTTAAACCACTACTTATAACGGTGGGACCTGGCTTTAATGCAACACTTGTGT
>NC_045167.1:15497532-15547532 GCF_900700415.2 Clupea harengus | reverse complement strand
AACTCTCTCTTTCTGTAGAGTATGGCTGGACTGTCGACGTGGATACATGTGTCTCTGTATATGGAACCTCAGAAACTTGAGTATGGGTTTTCTCCTTTTTTGGTTGTGTGAGTTTTATCACTGAAGAAGTAATTTAGCATTAGTTCTGAGAGAGGTCTGAAGTAAATGACTCTACAGGGCTATAGGCACGGAGGAGTTACTCTGTATGCTAAATAGTGATGGCTTATACTCTGTTCTAATTAGTGCCAGGAAGCTCGGTAATTAAAGGATGGCCTCCAGGTTTTTTAAAGTTCTCTCAATATTGAGTGCACAACTAAATCATAGCGTAGGAACTACACTCGACCCACACACTGTGGAAGTCTTGCTTTGGCTGTGCTCAGACCAGCCTGGAAGTTGTTTGAGTGGTGGGATAGAGTACCTACACGTAAGTTAAAATGGTGCAGACTAGTGGAAAATGTAACTGTCTAACAGTTTCTTTCTCTTTATTGTTCTCAGTCTGGCCTCAGGTTAGGGGCCTCAGAGAGGGTGAGAGAGAGCGAGAGAAAGAGGGAGAGTAGATGGGTATAGAACAACAATTCATTCAAAATGGCCGTATGGGAAGAAATGTTTGGAGAGAAAAGGGGATGTGAAAGAAAAAAGGACATTTATAGTAAACATAGAATGCAGGTAAGAGAAAGAAATGGGGAAGTAAGAAAAATGACGTGAATAGAAAGAAAGTAGGTAGAGTTGTATCCCTTATGGTGTTCTGGCTGCAGTGGCAGGGAGAGAGATTCAAAAACAGCAGGGTTTGCACATGGGGGAATGCAATCAATTCATTTTATTGTAGGCTTGAAGGTATACATCATTATAGAGGAGATTCAATTAAGGGATTTCTCATGGAAAGTTTACATAGCTATACACAGCTGCAAGGTCCTTACTACATAGTATTAGGTGTGCAGTTATTAGGCTATCATGTGAACTATAAAAACTCTGGAAAAGCTTTCAAATTTCAAATCAATAAGCACACGAGAACTGTTATACACTCAATACAACATTAATTTTGAACTTTTGGAATATAATTGTATTGTTCTCTCACAAATTCAGAAGTTATCATTTTTCTCCAGCTGAAACACACACTATAAGAGCATTAGAACTTCTTCTCATCTGCAATGCAAATAAATGCAAATCACCGCCCTAGAGCAGGAAGTCAGTCATTGCAACAGAAAACCAAATTAATCAGACTGAAAAGATTAAATTCATGAAATGCCTATCTTTAATAGTTTTGCTTCATTGCACCATCAGGGACAATTCTTGGTTGTGGTAAAGCACAATGACTAAACTCAAAAGAGTGATAGAAAATTAAGACTTTAGTTTGATGGCAGCAGTTCATCAGTCTCCGCCCACCTGTTCCCAGGCTCCAGGCTGGGACGTCATTGGTCAGTTTTAGAACTGCCTTGCTGTCCATCACACCACACCCAGGACCTGTATCCTGGGACTTCCCTGCTGTCCGCATCCATGGGAACAAATCTCCAAACTAGAGATGGAAAATATGGCAGTTTGATGTTGCCATGGATGCGCGTGAATGACAGCAGGGCATTAACCTCAGCAATTTCCCTTTACCAGCATGGCCTCAGTCTCACGTTGGGTGAGTGTCAGGTTTGTCAAGACCTTAGGAGATAGAAAGATCTGTCAGTGTTAAGAGTTACCAATCCTCTTTCCTTCACCTCTCAACAATGGCTATGCTGAACTTTACTGTATGCACATATTTAGGTTACTTGTAGAGCTTATTTTCTCATTTTAGATGTATTTCCGTACTGTGTAAGGGAAGAGTAATGCCTGGTAATATAATACATCAGCTTAACTCAAAGAGACTGTTACATTTGAATGAGCGTGAATTTTTTACAACACTGCTCAACACTAAGAAACTGAATGGGACTTTGCATTTGAGTGTGACTGTGCACAGTACCTCTGCACACATAGGGTGGAGCCCTACGGTGGCATCCAGCTGATCTTTGGTCAGGGCACACCTGAGGGCCGTGGCGAAGCCATGAATGATCTCACCAGCGCTGGGGCCCAGGACATGGACCCCTAACACACGCTGCTGTAAGGAGGGAGAAGAAAGGCAGAGAGAGAGAGAGAGAGAGAGAGAGAGACAGAGAAAGAGAGAAAGAGAGAGAATTCAAAAGCATGCCCTCATCCAGTACAGAAGACAAACTGAAACATACAGCTAAAACACAGTTAGTGTGTTCTATGTATGCATGTACAGTATGTATGTATGTATGTTTGTATGTATGTATGTATGTATGTATGTATGTATATATGTTTGTATGCATGTATGTATGTATGTATGCATGTACAGTACGTATGTATGTATGTATGTATGTATGTATGTATGTACAGTATGTATGTATGCATGTACAGTCTATATATGTAGTATGTATGTATGTACAGTACGTAGGCCTATGTATGTATGCTCGGTGGCTATTTATTTCAGCTGGAATGCAACCATCTACTATTTTTTTTCTGCAAAGCTCAAACCCAAAATAATACAAAAGCAGTACATAACTCCATACTAATGTGTCCCGATGTACAAATACTCCTTTCTTTTGTTAAACAACTTAAAAGAAAAGGCCAGATGTGCATTATGTGGGCTCATAGGCAAACGTAATGGTGGCCTACATTGTCTGAGATGTGGCAGATGACTTTGGCATAGCAGGAGTTCTTGTTCCTCCTGGGCAGAGTCCACTCCTGTGGCCAGTAGTGACTGTGGAAGACCTGTTGGATAGAAACTTAAGGTCATCACTATTCACGATGATGGAAATTGATATTACCATTAATTGATATACTTACCATTGCATTGCAAGCATGTTCTCCTGTGTGTGTGTGTGTGTGTGTGTGCCATGTGTATTGATAGTCTGGGTACACCTTTGGTTAAAGCCCCTTGATCCCTAGCAGACATCCTCTCTGCCCCAGGTGGTGGAATACACATCACTTGTCCACCATTTTGGGCCTGTGTGTGTTCCTCCATAGGAAGATCCCCTCCCACTCACATGTCCCTCTCCCACCTTCACCTGTAAACACATCCCCCAATGCTGACCCATGACCCCACTGTAACCTCCCATGATTGACTTGTTTATAAACTGTAACACTGTGAGGCTCTTTAGTCTTTTCCCTGCCTCTACCTTGATGTTGAAATCGACTCCCTGCAGGAGTACCTTGAAATACACCTCCACAAACCTTTGATTCACCTCGTGGTCCTTTGTCTAAAGTTTGTCGTCTATATTTGGGTTCCGTCAACGAGTTTACACTATTATTTCACACTTTGTTTTAAGGAACTGGAAAGCTGTTGTGATGAAACTGCGGTTGGAAATTTCATCTATTAAAAACTGGGGGAGTTGACAATTTGCATGCTAGCAGTTTCTAGTACTTTCCATCGTTACTTCTTCTTAATAACATCGTTCATACTTGGGGGAGATTTTAGTGTGTTATTAGCAGTAGTAAAGTGTGTATCAGGTGTGTGTGTGTGTATGTGTGTGTGTGTGTGTGTGTGTGTGTGTGTTAAGGGTGTGTACGGTGTGTGTGTGCTTGCCTCTATGTTGCTATCTCCAAACTTCTGGCAAGCGGTCTCCTCTGTAAGGCCGCAGGCTGCGTACTCCATGGGTGTGAACAGCATTGTGGGGACGCTGGAGTAGTCACACTATGGCAAGAAATTCTTTAAGCATAATACATTTACATCATGATTTCCCACATACACACACACACACACACACACACACACACACACACACACAATAATATAAACAAACACAAACCATGCTAATTTTACCTTACATTGTTACATTGAATACATAAACATGTATATGTACTCAAACTCACACTCACTTACATACTGAAACACTGACTTATACAAAAGTACAGATACATACTGTACACACACTCTCATACAAGCACACACACACACACACACACACACACACACACACACACACACACACACACACACAAACCTTAGTGTCTTTGCCTCCATACAGCCTCTGAGCCAGCAGGCGTCCCGCTTGCATGGAGAGGCCTGAGTGAGCCTGTCTTCCCTGCTCTGCAGCTCCGATGGCATAGATGTGTGCCACACCGGTCTGGTCCTCAGTGTTCACAGCCATCTTCCCTGTTCTGTAGGACACACGCGTGCATCCAATGAGTACTGCAACACTCAGTGGCAGTCATTTCTTCAGTTTAGTGTATATTCATTGTATATGAGCTGGGACCGCTGTTTGTTGCATGCTGGCTGTAACAAGAAACCATCTAGACAGGTGAAACAGGAAATGAAGCTGATTGTAGCTTTAATGACCTAGTGCACACCACTCTCCCCTACCTCTGGTTGAGCTGCACCCCAGCTTTCTCCAGGCCAATGTCATTTGTACAGGCATCCCTGCCTATGGCCAGGAGTACCTGGCAGTGAACAAGCAGACACAAGGGCAAGATCAGATGCTGCAACGGTTACAAAACGCCCCAAAATATACAATGGCATGCAAAAGTTTGGACACCCCTGGTCAAATTATATAAATAGAATAAATTGCTGTTACTGTGAAAGGTTACTGGTACTGTAAGTAGAAGATTTCCAAAATGTATCTGGTTAAAAATAATAAATCTTTTCAAACATACTAAGCAAGATTAGTGTATCATTTTGTACCATTTTGTACAATTTCAGAAAGAAAAAAAGGAAAAAGCACCATGCTAACGTTTGGTGAGATTTGAGCTCTCACATAAGTTTACAGACCTTAATTAGCTTGTTAGGGCTATAGCTTGTTCTCAGTCATCATTAGGAAAGACCAGGTAATTCAAATGTTAAATCTTTATAAATCCTCTGACACCTCAAACCTCGTCCCAACATTCAGCTGCCATGGGCTCCTCTAAGCAGCTCCCTAGCAAAGGTATGTTTGGAGAAAAAATGGTGCAGAATGTTGTGAAAATAACCTCCCTCTAACTGTTAAGCACCATCGAAAATCTCTGGATAGACCTCTAAAGACCTCTAAAAATATGCAAGACTGTCCAATAATACTCACAGAACTAGAAGCCTTTTGCAGGAAGAATGGGGGAACATCCCCCAAACAAGAACTGAAAGATTCTTCTCATCAAAAAGTGGTTACAAGCTGTGATACTCGTCAAAGGGGGTGTTACTAAGTACTGACCATGCAGGATGCCCAAACTTTTGCTTCAGGCTTTTTTCTTTTTCTATTATTTTTAAAATGTAAAAGATGGAAATGAAGAAGAAATCTTTGTTTAAAATATTAAAGAAATGTGTCCTCTTTAACTTTATGCCTTTTGGAAATTAGGTCATCTTTTACGCGCTTAACTATTCACAGTAACAGAACTTTTGAGCAGGGGTGCCCAAACCTTTGCATGCCACTGTACGTTCTCATTGAGATTTGAACTATGGCTCACCGTGTTGAACTGGTCTTCATATGCTTCATCCCCTCCAGAAGAAAGAGCTGTGACCTTCAGTTTCCCCGGACTGCCTGCCTTAATCTGCTCTACCTGTAATGCGTGTGTACACACACACACACACACACACACACACAGAATAATTATTCAGTATAACAAACCATTTGCAGAAATCCCATAGGGATATTTAAAAAGTCACACATTTCACTGCACAGACCTTTGTGAGCATGTAGCCATGCAGGAAGTCGACCCCCTGTACATACATGTGGTCCTCTATCTTTTTGACCACCTTTTGGTCGTAGGCTTTCAGCGGGAAGGAGGGCTGCATGATGCTCACGTCCAGACCCAAACCCAACAGCCAGCCGGCGGCCTCCAGCGCCTCTCCTGTCCCCCCCACCACCAGGGTCCGGCCCGGGGAGTACGGCAGAGAGAACAGGTCATCGCTTCAGGATCAGAGACAACGATTAGAACGTTGGATTTTCTCAAGCATTATGATACTAATTCTTGAAATTAACTTTTATATATCACACAGATGAACCAAACAATCGAAGTTAGATGAGTAGAAATAAAAAAAGATGTTAATTGAGTCTGTAGATAGCTAATTTAGTAGAACATAGTCACTACATCCCCCAGTAATAAGCTTTTGTTAGCTTCAGTCAATCACATTTTAGCCCAGTCTAGCTCCCCCACTGATTCTGGAGTTTCCTCACCAGGTGATGCAATGTTCTCTGGCTCCAGGGATGTCTGGGTAGTGTGGCCTGTCTCCCGTGGCGATCACAATGGTTTCTGCAGTGTGGCTTGTCTGCTCCCCTTTTGCATCAGTTGCCTGTTGGCATGATCACACCATCAGCCAATGACTGTGGACGCCTGAGACAATCTAACCAATTAGAGTAGAAAGTGATGGGTTGTGATGAAGCTGACCTGTACAGTGTGGGGGTCCTGCAGTTCTGCGTGAGTGTGCAGGTAAGTGATGTTACGACTCCGCAGCTCCTGTCTGAGCTCAAAGCTCAGGGTCTTCACTCTCTGCTGCAGGGCATCTGTCAACTCACTCCAGCTGTGAGGCACTGCAGAGGGACCAACACACACACACACACACACACACACACACACACACTCAGACACACACACACCACACACACACACACACACACACACACACACACACACACACACACACACACACACACACACACACACACACACACACACACAAACAACACAGAATAATCATGCACACCCACACCCAGAGACACAGAGAGACACTGACTCACATGTATCAAATACACATGCACAAGCAAGCACATGAATGGCCATACATTACAGTCACACACATATATACACACACACACACACACAGTTTCAAAAATTCAAGCCAATCCTGTAGACTCTTGCTAGTGATAAATACTGTAAAATCTGTGTAGTAGTACTCCTACACCTCCCCATCACTGAAGCACAATCCCAGACTCACCAGGCTGCTGGAGCTTCCATCCATAGGTGGGTGCATCCTTTAGGCTCTGGCCCAGTAGAGCAGCCTGATGCAGCAACTTCTTAAGGACACTCACATCACAGCCACTCACATCTGTGGAGACAAGAGAGGAGTGAGGGGGGAGTGATCATGGTGATGGGGGGGGGTTACTGGTATAACCCCCCCCCCCCACTGGTATAAAAATTATGAGAAGTAAGATTAAGACAAAGGTGGACATTTAGAATGACAACTATATCATATAATTAGGATGGTAATAATGATGATGATTTATCTGTCTAGTTGTGTAAATATGTAAATCTACTATAAGTACTGATATTTTGTCAGTGTTTCCAAAAAAAAGCCACCTACTTGGACCTTTGAACTTGATCCCTTTAGAAGATGGAGTCAGAGGGTCTAGAATGAGCACCCTCTGACCTAAAGCAGCTGCCTCCTTTTAGAGAGAAAAAGAAAGACAGAGAGAGAGAGATGTTTCAACTTGAGTGCATTTTTTCAATGTGAGGGAAGACTAACTAACTGAGAGATGTGGGTGTTTTCAATAGTAAACACAATCATACTGCATATAATTAGCCTAGCCTATATCATTTTCATAATTATAATTTATATGCATATTTATATATCCAACAATAAAAGTGTATTTCTGGAGAGAATCATTTATATGCTTATCACAAAATATATGTATTTGTGAATTAAGAAACAAATCAAGCCTAAACATACTGTGTCTAAAAAATAAAGTTTCATTACAATTAACATGGCCCCATGTTTATTCACCAGTTAACGTAAAGGTACACCTGGAATTCGTCCATTGTGTTTGACTTTAATCAGTAATTTGCGTATGGTTTATTTAACCACACCCCCTGAACTGGACCACAAATACCACCAGTAACATGTATCTTTCTCTCTTGCTCATTCTCCGCTCCTGCAGAGCACACCTCTCTCGTCCGCTCACTCCAAGGGTGCAGATACCTCTCTGCCCACCGGACGGCAAAGTTCAGCGCGAGTGGCGAAAAGAAGACCTGTTAGCTAACTGCGAGGGAAGCAAGCACGACATCGCGAAGACGGACTGCAACAGAACGAGCAACTGAAATTGCACTGTAACAAAGACGGGATCAGCTAAGAGATTCCTTCATTTACGGACATCTTTATCATCTCTTCTCTCTGCCTCATCAAAACATCGGAAACCCCTTCCCTCCAAGGCCTGGTAACTTTCAATGTAACTGGGCATTTAGCTATCCTAGCTATTCACTACCTGGCTATGCATAGGACTGTTTAGGGTTAATGTTAGCATTGCTCCACAGAGACATACGTAGGGTCTTGCATGCCTTACTAACCATTTCCCTTTTCTAACTTGGCACCGTGATCACACGGATTGCACATACATTACCCTTCACCTAGCCACACACGCCAAGAGAACAGTCGAACTTCGCGCTACACATAGGCGCAGCCCTTGTTCATATCACATGTATGTTCGTGAACGTGCACACACATGCACGCGGAACTACGGTGATCTGAGGGACACACAAACATTCTTTCTGGCGCGCGCACATACACACATTCCCTTCAATTAATTAGTTAGTTACACTTAGTTAGAGTATATATTGTGTGTTGTTGTTATTCCGCATCATTCTGTTAATAAATGCTTTGATTTATATGCTGGTCTATTTAATGTTACACAAGAATTAATGCTGCCAACCTCTTCTATTCAGAACTCCAAAGCCCTTCAACCTTGTTATTAATAAGGTAACCTTGGTTGTAGTTATTCATTTAATTATTAATCAGAGTTCCAAATTGATAGTTTAATATATTGTATGAGACTGATGTATTTAATGAGACGGATTTGTGAGTGATCTTTATTTTGACCACTGTAGAGGACACAACACTTTGTGTGGCGCCCCCTAGGTGTTAAACTTAATTGATCTGCCTTTGTGTTGAATGTGAGTGAGATTACCAACATATTGGTGTTGTTGCCAGGATAGTATCAATGTGTCTTGGTGGCCCTCGTGAAGACGGTATTACTATTTATACACAATTGCACCCACATTTACCCGGCGTGGCGCCCCCTAGGTGTTCAACTTAATTGATCTGCCTTTGTGTTGAATGGTTGATGCCTGTCCAATCGGGTGAGATTACCAACATATTGGTGCTGTTGTCAGGATAGTACCAATGTGTCTTGGTGGCCCTCTTAAAGACGGTATTACTATTTATAGACAATTGCACCCACATTTACCCGGCGCCTGCTCACAAGGTAAGGTACCTACATATTTTGGTGCCCTGGGTGAGGATGGTACCTACAGTGGCTAAAACAGAACATTGGTCTTCCCATGTCTTTGTCCCACAAGACTGCTCTAAGTCGAAATTTGCATCCATTAACAGCTGTGACTGTCCTCTTAGTTATGCTAGGCTTTTGACTGTGGGTGACATAGTTATTATGATTTCTGAGCATAGAAGTAGGACACTGATGGAGTTTTAAATGATTAAATACCTGTTGTATGGATTAGGGCAAACATTTATGTGTGATTCGAGTTGATTGTCCCTGTGACCCGATTTAAAATGCTGCTTTTGATAAATACCCTTAGCCCATGGCTTTCTGTGTTAGCACTGTCTGGAGATATACAATCTTAAGGGTGAGGGGATCTTAAGACATCACGCGGCACCTGTAGGTGTAGGGTGAGGATTGGAAATCTCTAGTTAAAACGTTGTACGACAATAATATAAATGCAGTATGCATGTCCCGTTTCGTTTTCCAAAAATGTAATAATTTTCTTACAAATTAAATGTATAAGTTAAATAAACATATATTTATAAAAAGTAGTGCACACCAACATACATCAAACCTTTATGATGGGATACGTAACAGATGGTACATAGACTGAAGCAGCTTTACTGTTCAAACTTCAGCGAATGCATATTCTACGCATCCATAAGTAGTAAAGTGTTAATTTATCCAGGCTACAAACAAGGTTTTTTTTACAAACTGTTTTACAAACTTGCACCATATTTCTAGCCTTGCACCAGACACTGGAATCTCGTGACATGTTTCCATACCAGAATTAACATCATAATTATAAACTGGAACTGCCACCCAAAGGACACATTGAATGATATGTTAGTCAGAAGTGGAATTGAAACCTAATCGCAGAGATTCAGCTTTTTAAGTATATTCAGTGTAGTAAATGGCCATTGACCTTTCTGCCGAGGTGCAAAGTACATCTCCACACTTCAAGGTCAAAGACATGGCCTTTTTTTCTTCAATAAAATGAGTAAAAAGGCATAGGTGGGCAGTCAGTAGACATCACAGCAACAAAAATAAAATCTCCAGAAAATGTTCCAACTATTCAGAGCAATACCACCATTACCTTGTTACTGTTTAGCTTAGGCCTATTCATTTTATTAACTTTGATAAGCCTTGTAGGTGAACCGAGAAATGCTAACTGCTGCTTTGTCTGATTCATTTTAAACAGAACAATCCCATCAGAAATGGCAGAAAGCGTAAGTCTACTATTCGGTTACTTTCAATTCTTTCTTGTCGGATTCTAATCATATCAAACAAATCTTTAAATGAATGCTCATTTGTATGTTTTTCCCCTGCACAGAAACCTTTAACAATAACCTTCCGACACTCCCTTGGAGGCAAAACATATACTTTATCCTCCACAAGTTCTTCAACAGTGCTGAATGCATTGTTGACTGACCATGACTTCAAGAAGACTTATACTGCCAAAGCTAAAAAGGATGTAATTATCAGAAGAAAAAAGGCCCACTGTCCAGCTATAAGTGTGAATTTCCCCTGTTGTCTACTTGAAAATGATGAGCTGCTTGAAATAAGCTTCATCATGCGTAAACGAAATAGTCATGGTCCAAATACTGAAAAGTGTGATTTACACTTAAAAAACCCTGAGGAACTGATCGCCTTCCTTGTCAACACAACAGGCAGAAAAGGCATACAAAATGCTGTAATGAAGAACAAGAGCCTCAAGACAGAAGTGGATTGTGTGTGTGTTGTCGCAGTCAAAGGGGAAACTGTAAAGAAAGCTCTACGAAGAGATGGACATTTTGCAAAGAAGATATTTAAGCTGGACGTTGCTCTTGAAGATGATGAGCGGAACATTACAAAGATGGAAAACTCTGTGAATGAATTGAAAGATTATAAGCTATACAGCATTTTTCGTAACAGTCCTGAAGTTAAGCCTGATAGTCAGGAAATGCAAAATGTTCAGGATGACTTGGATGATCAACCTCAATCAAATTTCAAAGCTGAAAAAAAGGAGGTGACTACCACTATGAAGTCAGACCGTACAAAATATGAAAATATACCAAACACGACAGAGATTTTAAAAATCTTGCGTGCTCAATTTGACGGTTTAGTTGAGCAGCTTAAAGCTCGGGAGAATGTCAAGACTCGTACAAAAGTGCAGCAGCTCCTCAGAGAGGAATTCTCAAAGGAAACTCAGTGTTTCTCTCACATAAAAACTGTAAAAACACTCATGGATCTAAGTGCCTCGGTCTGCCAGGTCCGGCATAACAATCAAGCAAGAGGGACTGAATTTCTTCTTTTTGGGACATGTATTCTCACTAATGCACATGTTATCACAGGTGCACAAGGACAGCTGCTAGACAAACTAAGTGTGTCGTTCGATTTTGAGGATTTGAGCACAGCACACAAACAAAAAATTGCAATAAAGAAAAAGCCTTTAGCATATGAACTTAATTATACTCCGCAACATACTATGGACTATGCTGTGTTGGAGTTAAAGACGTCTGCTGAAGCATTGCCTCCACCACTTCTTGAACACTATAGCGCGCCACCAGTGAGAGGGGGAGTCTGCATCATAGGGCACCCAGATGGAGGTGTTAAGAAAATGGACATGTCTCTCATTATTGAGCGTTTAAAACAAGAAGACGCAGTCAACAAACACATCTCAGACCATCCTGAATGTGTACAGGTTATAGGAGAGAAATACTTTGAAACGAGACAAGGACTCGATGGCAATCAAATTGAGTACAACACCTGCTTTTTCCATGGATCATCTGGCTCCCCTGTCTTTGATGAGTTTGGCAATGTGATAGGCATGCATTCAGGAGGGTATGGCTACAAAAAAGGAAAAGGGTCATTCGACAGTATCATTGAATTCGCACAACCCTTACTGCCCATCCTGGTGTCCATTCTCAGACAAACAAAGGACAAACGGAGGTATGTGTGGGAATCCTTTTGTGCTGAAAAGAACACAAAACTAGTGGTAAAGCTTGCTGACGACATGACCTTTAAACCAGAGTCAACAAACAGTTGTGCTTGGGACCACCTCACCTCTGATGAGGAAGACATGGATGACATGATCTTTAAACCAGAGTCAACAAAAAGGTCTTTTGGGGACTCCCTCACCTCTGATGAGGAAGACATGGATGACATGACCGGTAAACCAAAGACAACAAAAAGGTTTGCTTGGGACCACCTCGCCTCTGATGAGGAAGACATGGATTCATCCGATCAGGATCATTTGTTTGAATAACGTGTTTATAATAATCATATAAGTCTCATTAGACTTGATTTTTTTATATTTTGTTCAGGTAATCAGCACTGAACTCTTGGATTGTATAACCTCATTTGAACTGATAGTAACTGTTTAAAATTATTAGAAATCGAAGTTCTGTGTAAACAGTATATCGAGGACCAAGTGCCGAACCTGGGGTGAAGGGGCGTTTTCGGTCACAGCCCCCTCCCTGTGAAACACGCCACATAAAGAATGCCCCCACACTGTCATCATTTAAAAAGGTCCTCAAAATCCACCTCTTCGGCCTTGCCTTCCCCAACTAACCCCCACCCCGTGTTTTTATTCTTTTCTTTTTTACCTTTTTCATGTCTTTATTACAGAGTTTATTGTTTGTTTTCTTTTTCAGTATGTAAAGCATCTTTGAGAACTTTGAAAAGCGCTATATTAAAGTGATGTATTATTATTGTTATTTTTACAGTGTACTGTTATGTTATTCATTGTGGAAGACAGCAAAAAATAAACAGACATAGCAAACAACCATTCATGTATAACCACACCTCATTTCTGACACTTTTAAATGTCTGTTTGCCCTACGTTTGTGTATGCAGGCGCTGAGCAGTTCAGGGTTATGGAGTCTAATTCTGGCTTATTTCTTAAACTGCTGTACTGTGTATACAATCAGGCTTGGGGAGTAACGTAATACATGGAAAGGCGTTACATAATTAGGATACAAAAGAGGTAACTGTATTACGGTACAGTTACAGAAAAAAATACGTAATTGGATTGCGATGACCTCGAGTTCAAAAAAGGTTTTCCCTGGCTGGAAATATCAACACTATTTTGTCTTCAAAGCTGAAAGTGGGAAGAACATAACCTCCCCCCGGTTAATGTTAGCATTGCTCCACAGAGACATAGGGTCTTGCATGTCTTACTAACCATTTCTATTTTCTAACTTGGCACCTTGATCACACGGATTACACATACATTGGCCTTCACATAGCCACACACGCCAAGAGAACACTTAAACTTCGTGCTGCACATAGGCTCGTCCCTAGTTCATATCACATGTATGTTCATGAACGTGCACACACATGCACCTGGAACTACGGCGATCGAATAAATGAACACACACACACACACACATTCTTTCTGGCGCGCAAACCCGAGCACACAAGCTCACACACACACACTCCCTTCAATGAATTTGTTAGTTACACTTAATTAGTGTATATTGTGTGTTGTTATTTCTCATCATTGTGTTAATAAATGCTTTGATTTATTTACGCTGGTCTATTTAATGTTACACAAGCATGAATGCTGCAAACATTTTCTATTCAGAACTCCAAAGACCTTCAACCTTGCTTTTAGTTAGGTCATTTTGGTTGTAGTTATTAATTGAATTATTAATCAGAGTTCCAAATTCATAGTTCAATAAATTCAATGAGACTGATTTGTGGTTGATCTTTATTTTGACCACTGTGGAGGACACTACACTTTGTGTTTGGTGCTGCCTAGGTGTTCAACTTAATTGATCTGCTTTTGTGTTGAATGGTTGATGCCTGTCCAATCGGGTGAGATTACCAACATATTGTGCTGTTGTTGGGATAGTACCAATGTGTCTGGGTGGCCCTCGTGAAGACGGTTTTACTATTTATAGACAATTGCACCCACATTTACCAGGCGCCTGCTCACAGGGTAAGGTACCTACATATTTTGGTGCCCTGGGTGAGGATGGTACCCATTGTACCTACAGTGGCTAAAACAGAACATCTATGGTCTTCCAATGTCTTTGTCCCGCAAGACTGTTCTAAGTCTATATTTGCATCCATTAACCGCAACGACTATCCTCTTAGTTATGCTAGGCTTTTGACTGTGGGTGACATACTTATTATGATTTCTGAGCAGAGAAGTAGGACACTGATGGATTTTTTTTTAATGATTACATACCTGTTGTATGAGATTTGGGCATGTATGCGTCATAACGTAAGACTGATTTGAGTTGATTGTCTCTGTGACCTGATTGCTTTTGATAAATACCCTTAGCCCATGGCTTTCTGTGTTAGCACTGTCTGGAGATATACAATCTTAAGGGTAAGGGGATCTTAAGACATCACGCGGCACCTGTAGGTGTAGGGTGAGGACTGGAATTCTCTACTTAAAATGGGATGCATCCCTCCAGAGTTCTTGCATCTTCAGTGTCTGGCTGAGTGAGAACGTCACATCTCTGTGTGCTAGTTGTTTTTATTAATCCCCAATACAGTTTGTTTCAGAATTTGTGGCTCCTGTGTGCATCTGTTGGTTGTTTGATTTGCGCCTCTTTAGCACTATAATTGTGGTCTCCTCTGACGTCTTGGTGAATAGACGTCTCGAGAGACGGTGTGAAAAACATCTTGGAGGACGCAGACACCATCATCTGCACTTGATGATCTAGGGAGGCTTATAAACCTTTCTAGCATTCTAACTGTCATAGTTATTCTCCAATGTGTGTCAAGTTGGATTAAAGACACAACGCAACACCAACAAAATCCAACACTTCTGATCCTACAAAGATATTATGGAATGGGTTCTAGCACTCTATTTGGTTAAAATCACTCCAGGTGTTAATCCATTTGCATAGATCCATCCTCTCACTGGACAGGGCCAAATGCCAGGCCTCTCTGCTACCGCGACCACAAATAACTGCTTTCCCCACAGTTTAACCAGTCCCCCCAGGATTTCGCGGGCCTTTTTTGTGATAGTTGCGGCCTGAAATTCCTGATTTCGCGGGAGCTTTTCCAAAAAGTTGCGATGAAAGTTGCTGTGTTTTGTAGGTGTTTGTTGCGATGAAATTGCGGGAGCAAGTGAAAGTTGCGATAAAAAAGTTGTGAATTTCCCTCTTTGTAATTATAATTGAGTTATTGTTTGAAAAATAAGTAATTAATAAACAAACATTCATTAAAGAACAAAACCATTGATAAATGGCCCCCTAAATAACCTTACCAACATGCCAAAACAAAAGATTACCAGGACTACAGAAATTTAGCAAAATAGGCTGTTCTGCCCTCTGCTTATTTAGGCCAGCAAATGTATGCTTGTATTGTTGTTATAGAAACGAACAGAAGTATAGTATTGGACTTTTACTTTGACATCATTAAAATGTTCGTCTCGTGAGAATGGCAACAGCTGTTAGACAGGTATCTAGAAACATATGCTATGCTAGTTACGTATGCTCATGGTAAACCTTGTGTTATGCTTTCCCTCACACCCTCGAAAACAATGACTACGTGTTTTGACTGTTTCATACTGTGATAAACATGGTTAAGTGACCTAAATATTATTTCCATGAACTGTGTTAGTGTTAATTATTAGTAAAATATAGCGATGTGACCGTTATTCATTCATAATTCCGTTAATGGCTAACGTTAGCACTTGTTAGCCAGCTGTGCTGTAATCTGTTGTTGCTCTGATTCTTGATGTAACGAGTATAATAGTAACTTGCTGTGTTTAGTATACCATTTAAGTATTTTCTGTATTACAGTTTCACTCATAAATTTCACCTGACAATCAATAAAGTAGTGTACTCGAGTTTGGCTGTCTGTTTACCTACATTAACGCACTGGTGGTGTAAAACACGTAGCGGGAACAGTACATAGGCTTTACTTATCCACAACGAAGTGCACCTGTTGGTATTACAAAAGGACCACCAGTAAGATCTGTCTGTCTGACGTCCTTCCTGCGTTTCTGCCGTTCTCATTCTATGCAGATCAATCTGTTTTGCTATCCTTGTTGATTTATTTTATCCGTATAGGTGTTTATGTTGTTCAATTTCATTGATTAATTTAAAGTCGTCCAATTTCAAGTTATCCATTCTTCAACAATAGCTGCTACCTTATCTTCAAACAGAAAGTAATGTTAAATCTCCATGGCAACAGCTCTCAGGGGTTTGGGAAATAATCGGATTCATTGCTTCCTTCATTATTCACAGCAAAATAAATAATTGTCATTACATTTCATTGATGTATTACCAGACTCTATGTAAAAAGGGCCACGCACACCTCGCAGAAAATTATAAAAATTTAAGCCAGATCTATTTCTGAATTCTCTGAGGACATGGGCTGCGTTCCGTTTCCACGTCTGGTGTAGCCATTCTCAGAACTCTGCTAGTGTCTGCAGGGCAGAATTTCCGCCCTTGGTGTAGCCGCGGAAGGGAGAAAGTTGTGGGAGATGACAGACAATGATTTGTCAAATTTGCGGGAAAGTTGCGGTGATGTGTTAAAATTGCAACGTCGCGCTGAATTCGCGGGGAATCGCTGAATTCGCGTGAATTGGTGCGATCGCAACATCGCAACTTCCTGGAGGGTCTGAATTTAACAGTTGTAGTGCTGGCCAGTGGCCTATCAGGCTGTTTAGGAACATCAAAGCCCCATGTACAAAACAGCTTTATTTGGTGGGTCTGTTCTGTTATGCCTGTTTGTATGGACGATGGGTCTCTATCCAGCCAATGTATGTCCTGAGAAGTGAGCCATTCAATATTCAGGTGTGCAGCTGGACACCTTATTTGCCACCCCACTGCCAGTCTGTGAGTGAGGGGGAGGATGCTGTCCTCATCTTCTTAGCCATCAAGTGCCATAGAGGCAGTGAGCATCATTGTCGCCATCATCATCCTCATATTCTTCTTCCTCTTCCTATCCAACAGACTCCTGAAGAGTGAAAGACCATCCCCCATGTCTTACCATGCTGCAGAGGCTGGTAGAAGACTGCTTTACAGAAAATAATGGCACCTAGTCTCTAAATAACATGAGTTGAGAATGAATATGGGAATGCATTGAAATAAATAAGTACATTTGAGAAGAATATTCATTCATATTGAAGTTGTGCAGCCTACAACTGACAGTGGTAAAGACCTCAGCATGTAAAATTGAAGTCTTCAATGATCCAGTGGGTGGCAGTAATACTCTTCGAAACGAATGCTATTAAATCAAATAGAATAAATCCAGGAAGAGAAAGAAAAGGCGGTTCATTTAAATCAAAAATAATAAATCCCGGAAGACAAAGAAAAGGCGGGTAATGTAAGTGACGTGATAAGAAAATCATTCTTGAAGCGATTAGTCAGAAAGAAGAGCATAGGAGCCGGGGAATTTCGAGTTGCTTTTGAAATTTTGCGAAAACATCACCTTATCCAGACCATTTGATGTAAGTAGCGTTCAGCTGTAATGGCCAGTTTTAAGAATTTTAACTTTGATGAGCCAATTTTACGAAGGCTGTTTTTCTCTTAGACGCGTCTAACTTTAATCGCACGACGATCAGGTATTCCAAATGAATCAACAAATCACCAAGGGCTATTATTCAACAGGCGGTAAATGTTCAGTCACCTGTGATTAAATGACAAGGAAAATGTTTAGACGCCCATATGGGCTTGTTTTTAACAGGTATCTAATGCAGTTGTCTGGGCAGTTGGAGTTAACTCAAGAGGAGTTAGAAGAACATCGTCGACTAGACGGAAATTCAGAATATTCACCAATATGACCAATCCGCTCAAAGAGTTTCAGGCTTAATTTCGTAATGCAATATAGGATTTCAAGATAATAATTTCGCTGCCGTCTGAACATTATACAATCATAAAAATTCATAGCGAAGTAACTTATGGTACCGAATGCCATGGCGATTCCAAAGGTTAGATTAGGTTGTTATGCCCATGCAGTTCACATCGCCTGCTTTGCGTGTGCGAGGCGGCTGCGTTGCGAAACTGCTGCGGCTCGGTTGGCGTGTGTTTATTCACACCGATGACGTTTCGCTGCTGTTGGTGAGTTTGCGTTTGACGATGGCCCTCTATACAGAATCAGTTTGGTATAGTGCCCAGATGGAAACAGACAATATGAGGGACAAGTAAGTTTAAGTGGGACAATGTGGATATGTTACCGCCTCGAGGTAACCTAAAACTTTGATATAATGTACTGAAAGTGCCTGAATAAGAAACAATTCTGCTTTTCTGTTTATAGCTTCCCTTGTCCTCTACTTAATTATCTTCTCAGCCATTGGATGAAGGCCAGGCTTTTAGAAAAGCTTGGTTATGTTGCAATATTTTTGAAGGGGCTGTGGTTTCTGATTAATCTGATTCAATGTAGCATTGTAGATGGTCGTGTTTATTGCTGTGCAATGGAGTGTGAAGTTTTGGGAAGTCGGCTGGAAGCAGGCAAAGTAGCATTTCCAAAATGTTCCATCTTCCAAGTATATGTTGTTATGTTTGAACCCACTCTGTAGTGTGTTTCAATACTTACAGCTCTGTGTGACAGATGAGTGGATATATCACATCATCCATACTTGTCTTGTCCCTGTCTTGTATTTAATATAATCACAGGCGACTTGAAAGTCTTGTCTTGTATTGTATATCTAGTATTGTTAGCATATTTTGCATATTTTCAGTTTTCGAAGTTAGTATAGGTTTAGTATATGCTTAGTATACGTTCAGAGTATTTATATGTTATGTTCTGTTAGGTTGTTGTGCGGTGTCTTGTCACAAGAATTTCAGTGCCCAGTCTAACTCTGTGATGTTCTTCGCATCTGACATTAAAAGACTTTGAACCGCACATTACAAAGCAGGACAAACCTTGGCCAGAGTCAGGCCTCCTGACTCTCCTCCAAAGATGAGCAGATTATAGTCATACTTCTCGGCAGGAAGGCTAGAAAGAATCTTGCCCTTCTTCATCGTGGCTTCCATATATGGGTCTGAAAATGAATGAATGAATGAATGAATGAATGGTAACTTTAGTTATATACAGGAGAAGATGTTAAATTCCTTGGAGTATTGGTTGGGACTTCCCACAGCTGCCAAACCTCTCACTGTCACATGCAAGTAATACCAAACAACCTAGCCAATGTGTCATAACACATCAGGGTGCACCACAACCACCATAACAATATTTTAAAATCCTTTTTAAATTTTACTTTTTTTGTTTAAAATAACAAGAAGAACAAAAAGGCAAAGAGACGGCTTCATGATCATTTCACTGGGGTTGTCAAAGGGGCATCTTCCTATATCTGTCTTTCATTGAATTAGGCCCACAACACCTCCAGAAGGCTCAACAGTGGTGTCTGGTGTCCCAGACTCACCCCCCCCCCCCCCCCTCCCCCTCCATACTCACGATGTGTTAGGACACCTCTCAATACCAGAAACACCACAGACACCTCAAGATACACCTCAAGCATTACTGAGATACTTTCCCACAACAACCCTGACTGAATGACGGTCCAACAGGGTTCTTCAGCTATACTTAGGCCCATTTTCTGGTAGCTCTAAGTAGGTCATCTTCAGCCACACTTATATCCCATTGATTATGGTGGCTCCAAGTCTGGCCTCTTCAGTTATACCTATGCCCTGCTGTTTCTGCGTTAAGCAGTTCGAGCTGAATTAATTGCAGAAAAGGGTTGAATTATTGGTTTAAAGGTTTCTTATTGAATAAGAAAAAGAAGGGATAATAATAATAACAATAATAAGAAACGGCCACCGGATAACAGCACAGTGCTTTGCATGTACTGTAACGAAAAGCATGCAAAAACCTTAAAACAACAGCCCAGTTGGCACTGATAAAAGCTTGATAACATGCTAACTGGCATCTTTTGGCAATATTGTTGGTGATAATGTGCTGTGAAGGCTTTTCTGACATATTCACAGGGTGTTCTGAACCGAACAACAAAACTACATAGTGCATATCCTGGACGGCCAGTAGTAATGACAGGGGTGTTTATCGGTCCCTTACTTACATGACCATTTACCGTCACAATTATTTTGAAGATGATACCAAAAGTAGTTGGTTATAAAAAACCATATCTCTAAAAGTGGCACATTGTTGCATAGTATTGCTTTAAAGCAAAATGAAATGAAACATTACATGCCCAATTGAGTGGAGAGTGTATTTTTATAGAATGAATGCAGTATGCGTGTCCCGTTTTGTTTTCTAAAAATGTAATCGTTTTTTTATCAATTAAATGTATAAGTTAACTAAACATATATTTATAAAAAGTAGTGCACACTAACATACATCAAACCCTTATGATGGGATACGTAACACTGGATTGCACATAGACTGAAGCAGATTTACCGTTAAAACTTTTTTTTTACTAACTGTTTTATAAACTTGCACCAGATTTTTAGCCTTTCACCAGACACTGGAATCTCATGACATGTTTCCACAACACAATGAACATCGTAATTATAAACTGAATAGAATAGAATAGAATAGAATAGAATATATTTATTTGTCATTGCACAAGTACAACGAAATTGAGGTAGCAGCTCTCAGACACAAAAACAATAAAAATATAGATTGAACATATATATATACATATTTACACTATAAAAACACAAGACATATAACACAACAGAGAGACAAATACAGGTCAGTTTTGTGCATTGTTAAGTGCTATGATGGCTCTGGGATAGAAGCTGTTTCTCAGCCTGTCTGTTTTTGCTATGATGGTCCTAAAGCGTCTCCCTGAGGGCAACAGTTCAAATAGGTGGTAACCAGGGTGTGTTGAGTCTCTGAGGATACTGTGGGCTTTTCTGAGGCAGCGTGTTTTATAAATGTCCTCAAGAGGTGGAAGAGAGCAGCCAATTACTTTTTGCGCTGTGTTAATGACCCTCTGGAGTACCTTTCTTTCTGCTGCCGTGCAGCTGGCAAACCACAGCGAGATGCCATAGCTTAGCACTGACTCCACAGAGCAGCGGTAAAAGGACACTAACAGTTTCTTTTTTAATTTGTTCTTCCTGAGTAACCTCAGGAAATACAGCCTCTGTTGTGCCTTTTTCAGCAGTGCAATGGTGTTTCTGGTCCAGGAAAGGTCCTGCTCGATGTGAGTGCCCAGGAAGCTGAAGTCTGATACCCTCTCCACTCTCTCCCCATTGATGGCAATAGGCTGCATGTCCGATTTTTTCCTCCTATAGTCGACTATCAGCTCTTTTGTCTTGGAGGTGTTGAGGACAAGATTGTTCAAGGTGCACCATGTCGACAGCCTTTGCACCTCCTCCCTGTATGCAGTCTCATCTCCTCCTGAGATGAGCCCCACCACGGTTGTATCATCTGCAAACTTAATGATGGCATTGCTCGGGTGGGTGGGAGTGCAGTCATGGGTATAGATGAAACCGCCATCCAAAGGACACATGGAATTCTAAGTTAGTCAGAAGCCCATTGACCTCTCTGCCAAGTTGCAAAGTACATCTCCACTTCCCAAGGTCAAAGACATGGCCTTTTTTTTCTTCAATAAAATGAGTCAATCGCTACAGGCCTTTACTTAACAAAAAAGGCATAGGTGGGCAGTCAGTAGACATCACAGCAATAAAAAACAAATCTCCAGAAAAATGTTCCAACTATTCAGAGCAATACCACCATTACTTTCTTACTGTTTAGCTTAGGCCTATTCATTTTATGAACTTTGATAAGCCTTGTAAGTGAACCGAGAAATGCTAACTGCTGCTTTGTCTGATTCATTTTAAACAGAACAGAACTAAACAGAACAATCCCATCAGAAATGGCAGAAAGCGTAAGTCTACCATTCTGTTACTTTCAATTATATCAAACAAATCTTTAAATTAATGCTTATTTGTATGTTTTCCCCCCGCACAGAAACCTTTACCAAGAACCTTCCGATACTCCATTGGGGGAAAAAAATTAACTTTTTCCTCCACGAGTTCTTCAACAGTGCTGAAGGCATTGTTGACCGACCATGACTTCAAGAAGACTTATACTGCCAAAGCTGGAATGGATGTAATTATCCAAAGAAAAAAGGCCCACCGTCCAGCTATAAGTGTGAATTTCCCCTGTTGTCTACTTAAAGATAATGAGCTGCTTGAAATACGCTTCATCATGCGTGACCGAAATAGTCATGGTCCAAATACTGAAGAGTGTGATTTACACTTAAAAAACCCCGGGGAACTGATCGCCTTCCTTGTCAACACAACAGGCAGAAAAGGCATACTAAATGCTGTAATGGAGAACAAGAGCCTCAAGAAAGAAGTGGATTGTGTGTGTGTTGTCGCAGTCAAAGGGGAAACTGTAAAGAAAGCTCTACGAAGAGATGGACGTTTTGCAAAGAGCATATTTACCATGGACGGTGCTCTTGAAGATGATGAGAAGAACATTACGAAGATGAAAAACTCTGTGACTGAATTGAAAGATCATAAGCTATACAGCATTTTTCGTAGCAGTCCTGAAGTTATGCCTGATAGTCTGGAAATGCAAAATGTCCAGGAGGACTTGGATGATCAACCTCAATCAAATTTCAAAGCTGATACTGCTGATTCATGTCAACATTCAAAAATTCCAAATGATCAATCCTCGGGAAAGGCTTCATTGGCCTCTGACAAAAAGGAGATGACTGCCACTACGAAGTCAGACCGTACAAAATATGAAAATATACCAAACACAACGGAGATTGAAAAAATCTTGCGTGCTCAATTTGACAGTTTGGTTGAGCAGCTTAAAGCTCGGGAGAATGTCAAGACTCCTGCAAAAGTGCAGCAGCTCCTCAGAGAGGAATTCTCAAAGGAAACTCAGTGTTTCTCCGAGATAAAAACTGTAAAAACGCTCATGGATCTAAGTGCCTCTGTCTGCCAGGTCCGGCATAACAATCAAGCAAGAGGGACTGGATTTCTTCTTTTTGGGACATGTATTCTCACTAATGCACATGTCATCACAGATGCACAAGGACAGCTGCTAGACAAACTAAGTGTGTCGTTCGATTTTGAGGATTTGAGCACAGCAAGCAAACAAGAATTTACAATAAAGAAAAAGCCTTTAGCATATGAACTTAATTATACTCCGCAACATACTATGGACTATGCTGTGTTGGAGTTAAAGACGTCTGCTGAAGCATTGCCTCCACCACTTCTTAAACACTATAGCGCGCCACCAGTGAGAGGGGGAGTCTGCATCATAGGGCACCCAGCTGAAGGTGTTAAGAAAATGGACATGTCTCTCATTATTGAGCGTTTAAAACACGAAGACGCAGTCAACAAACACATCTCAGACCATCCTGAATGTGTACAAGTTATAGGAGAGAAATACTTTGAAACGAGACAAGGACTTGATGGCAATCAAATTGAGTACAACACCTGCTTTTTCCATGGATCATCTGGCTCCCCTGTCTTTGATGAGTCTGGCAACGTGATAGGCATGCATTCAGGAGGGTATGGCTACAAAAAAGGTAAAGGGTCATTCAACAGTATCATTGAATTCGCACACCCCTTACTACCCATCCTGGTGTCCATTCTCAGACAAACAAAGGACAAACTGAGTGATGTGTGGGAATCCTTTCGTGCTGAAAAGAACACAAAACTAGTGGTGAAGCTTGCTGACGACATGACCTTTAAACCAGAGTCAACAAACAGTTGTGCTTGGGACCACCTCACCTCTGATGAGGAAGACTTGGAGGACATGATCTTTAAACCAGAGTCAACGAACAGTTGTGCTTGGGACTCCCCCACCTCTGATGAGGAAGACTTGGAGGACATGATCTTTAAACCAGAGTCAACAAAGAGGTCTTTTGGGGACTCCCTCACCTCTGATGAGGAAGACATGGATGACATGACCGGTAAACCAAAGACAACAAAAAGGTTTGCTAGGGACCACCTCGCCTTTGATGAGGAAGACATGGATTCATCCGATCAGGATCATTTGTTTGAATAACTGGGTTTTATAATAATCATATAAGTCTCATTAGACTTGATTTTTTCATATTTTGTTCAGTTAATTAGCACTTTACTCTTGGATTGTATAACCTCATTTAAACAGAGAGTAACTGTTTAAAATGATTAGAAATCAAAGTTCTGTATATACAGTATACCGGGGACCAAGTGACGAACCTGGGGTGACAGGGCGTTTTCGGTTGCTGCCCCCTCCCTGTTGAACTCATTACCACACCACATAAAAAAATGCCCCCACACTGTCATCATTTAAAAAGGCCCACATCTTCAGCCTTGCCTTCCCCAACTAACCCCCACCCCATGTTTTTATTGTTTTCTTATCTTTTTTTACCTTTTTATGTCTTTATTACAGAGTTTATTGTTTGTTTTCTTTTTCAATATGTAAAGCATCTTTGAGAACTTTGAAAAGCGCTATATTAATGTGATGTATTATTATTGTTATTTTTACAGTATACTGTAATGTTATTCATTGTGGAAGACAGCAAAAAAATAAACAGACATAGCAAACAACCATTCATGTATAACCCACACCTCATTTCTGATACCTTTAAATGTCTGTTTGCCCTACGTTTGTGTATGCAGGCGCTGGGGCAGTTCAGGGTTATGTAGTCTAATTCTGGCTTATTTCTTAAACTGCTGTACTGTATACAATTATGTGAACAATTGTAGTTCAAACCTGAACTGATCTTAAGTCTTGTGTGTTGGCAGTAACATGCTAATTACATTTGAGGTTGCTGGGTACAATGCATATTACCAGCATACCTGTCTTTCTGGAGTGTTCTTGTATTTCAGTTTTCCGTATTGCTAGTGATCAATTCTCTCTCTCTCAGCTCCAGCAGACACAGCTTTCACATCCATAGGTGACAGAAATACACAGACTATTATTAGGTTGGTCATGTTTAACAAGAATGTAGGCTACAAGAGTGACATGTTAGGCAAGTAACCTACGCACAAAGCATGCATCCGAAAGATCAGTTTATTAGGCTATAGGTAAATTAATGAATAAATCAATGCAACAGGCTAGCTTTAAACCTAATTTATAGGCTAATTACATTTGAAGGGGAAAATGGCGCTCACCATTCACACAGAATTCTTCATGTTGGGAACCACGTTGACAGTCCAGAGGACCAGTAGACCTACTTTATTTTTGTTTGCCTAGAGATAAAACTTAGACTTTGCATGGTAGTGTTCCCTGACCAGTTCAGACTGGAGTCAAATATCTGCTTCGAAATTCTAAAACTTTAAAACTTCAATGCAACGCCCCCTTAAACAAACCAGTCAGTATTTCACTATCTATCACTGATCTCACAGTTAGAACTGAGACCAACATGTACAATCCTGAACAGATTTAGGTTTTACAGGTTTGCCCAACAGGCGTGGAATATTTAGCCAATTTAAACCTTGTTTTGCTCAGTCATCTCGTCGCATAATGTTAACTAAACTTCATTACCCTACGTACATACAGGCAGCATTTGAAATTGATTATCAAACGTTTATTGATTAACAAACGTTAGCCGATTTCTGCTGGAGGACTTTGACTTTGTATTAAAGCCAAATTCGCTAACAACACAGCCTTGCAGAAGAACACCGATATCAAAGCCAACGTACCGACCTTCCATTATGTAAAGTGTGTTTCAGCCTTAACATAAATGGCCATCAAAGTTACACTGCAATTATCCATAACACACTTTAACGGGTGGTAAACTGGGATGCACGCCAGAACGAGGCTGGTATTGAAAGCCTACGCCTGTTTGTATTCACGCCAAAAAGTAATCTTGCTACTGGTTAAGAACTTCTGGGTATTTTGTGGAATGGGATTAAGTTATTGCTATTTTTATATATTTTGATCACTGAAAGACATAAAGATAGAAAAGTGAGTTCTGCAAATGCCAAGGAAATTAATTTAGGTTGAATAAATATCACTCACTATCCGCAAATCGACAAACAGGAACAGGGGTGGTGACTAGGCTATATCTGCCCCCTAGCGAGTGTAGGAGGGCACTGCTGTCAGATCGCCGAGCTCCGCGCTGGGACTGGTTCTTTCGCAGCCATTTTCTGTCCAACCAAACGGCCGTTTTGAGAAGGTAACCAACCAGGGCTTCATTGCAGGTTTGTATCTGGCTCCGGCCAATGATTGCTAACCAATTTCTCGTTAGCTCGAATGGAAATGTCCGTCTCTGACTGATTTTTATTTGTTGTCTGTGAGAATGAGGGTTTGAGAGCAGCAATACTTGAGAATCATGTGTGACACATCTGAAAATCGTGTCCGTGGTGCAGACATTTCACAACCATCTACAGGCCGCTTTGTGCTTTCAGTCTCTAGCCAGCGATTTCTGTGTGAAAACAATGGTTGAAAACCCACAGGGGAACGTTTCAGTGGATAAATGGCAATTATGAAGTTGCTGTCAGCTATATGTTACCTAGACTCTGATATAAGGACTTAGCCATTCTTAGTTAGGACACACTACTAACTAGCTCTTTCTCTAAAAGATCACTGTCCTTTGTTGGGACCTTTGCTCTGGACCCGCTAACAACAGTTAGCTGGGTACTAGCTAATTTACTAGCTTGGTAGGTACATTTTACCTTTGTGTCAATACACACAGCGAAGACCACCAGATAAGCTTTGTTCATAGCCACCGACCAAGTCACCGAGTTTAAATGTGTTGTTTTAAAGAACAAATAATGTGTCGTATAGGTAACGTTAGCATTATTTAGGTAACCAGTAACGTTATTAAACAGCATTGCCTTAGTGTTCATTACAAGGTAGCCTGCCAGTTCCAGCTAATGCTAGCAAGCTTTCAAATCAGTCGCAGCGGGAAGGTTGGATAAGCTAGCTAACGTTATGTTTTGAGAAATCCGCCAAAATACCAGGAAGCTGACTGTATGTACCAAAACATTTTGTTAGTTGGATTGAAAATAGACCAAATTTGTTAAACACCACAAACCAGCTAACGTTAACCCCACCATATGCCTACACAGCCCGAAGCTCATTGTTTTCTCCGTGTGTTTAGATGGACGGAGATAGTTCCACAACCGATACCTCTCAGTTGGGTATATCAGGAGAGTACATGGCTGGTAGCTACGTGCTTCAGGCCCAGGATGGTAAGGCTCAACCTTTCAACACTTTCTTTTCACGATTAATTTCACTCGCAGTATTTACCACAAATGCCATAGTCCTGCTGCAGGGAACCCTTCCTCAAGCACAGCCTGTTGTAGGTGCCTACCAGCTTTCTTTGTTAACAGATCTCATGAGATACCTCATCATAATGATCTAATGAGTGAAGTTGTTTATAGTAAGATCGAGTCAGACCTATCATTTATACTATCATTGTCATTAAGTCATTGTGCATATTCTATTGTCTTCACATCTACTTTTTGTGTAATCACAATGTAGATACCAGCAAATCCCTTTATTTGAAATATTATGTATGTGTGGAATTAAATGTACCTCTGTTCACCTATTTCTTCTCTAAATTCCACTTCAAGATGATGGTGATGACGGGCTCAATGACCATGAGGATGGAAATGGCGGTAAAGATCACCTACGTGAACAAGACATCTACCTCCCCATCGCGAATGTGGCACGCATTATGAAAAATGCAGTTCCACAGACTGGAAAAGTAAGTCTTGTGTTGATTTGTCTTGGGTGGGCAAGAAGTGAGTGGTAGAGTGGCAACTGCCTTTGAGGGATATATTGCTACCAAGGAAGTTATATTAAGTTGCCTGGCTGTGGCTCTTCTATGAATCTTGTCACCTGGAAAACAGATTGCAAAAGATGCCAAGGAGTGTGTCCAGGAGTGTGTGAGCGAGTTCATCAGCTTCATCACGTCCGAGGCCAGTGAGCGCTGCCACCAGGAGAAGCGGAAGACCATAAATGGCGAGGACATCCTGTTCGCCATGTCCACCCTGGGCTTCGACATGTACGTGGAGCCTCTCAAACTCTACCTGCAGAAATTCCGAGAGGTATGAGAATCAGCTGAACACACACATACACACCTTCTACATAATTACATATACACACGTACAGACACGCGTACATACACAAATTCCGTCTTTGTGTTTGTGACAAGTTACTTTACAAAATACAAGGGCATGCACAGCTTAAGACATAGGTGGACAGTTCTGTCCCTAGAAGGCCGTAGGTTTTGGCACTGGATATCAATTTTGTGAAGACTGGGATCAGTGAGTGACCTAAGCTCAATACAATTGGCTGTTGACTGGAGTGACTGCCTTTAGCTACAAGTTTACTTGCCCAGCCCTGCTTCAACAGCATGTGATCCTCCACTTACGGTTGATGCTATTTCCACTTTGTTTCCTAGGCGATGAAGGGTGAGAAGGGCATCCCCGGTGTGTCTGTGTCTGAAGGCCTTGGTGAGGAGCTTACAGAGGAAAGCTTTGGTGAGTATCAGACCATAGAAAGATGTGGCCTTTCCCCTCTTAAATGCTGTAAGAAAAGTGACTGAAACTTACGGCAATTGTGCTTTCCATTTCAGCCAATCAGCTGCCGGCAGGAATCATCACCACCGATGGTCAGCAGCAGAACGTCATGGTCTACACCACTTCCTATCAGCAGGTGAGGATGAACACTATTTGGGGAATCCTAACGGAACTGTTCTGTTATTCTCTAATGCTGAAATGTGCTTCTAAAACTGTTAATTTGTTACCGAGTCAGTTAGACACATTAGTATGCCTGTTGGTGGTATTATTTGTATTATTATTGGTATTGTGTTTGTAACCATTCAGAATGTAGAAATGGGTTTTTGCTTAAATAAAACCATACTGTAATTATGTTGACTCTTAACAAGGGTGTCTGACTGATCTCCTGACTGACTGAACATCTCCTTTTGCAGATCCAAGGTGTGCAGCAGATTCAGTTCTCATGACACCCTCCCAACCTCTCTGGAGCACTTGAGTCACAGAGGCAGTCCGAGCTCTGACTGTCTACAGTCTCTCAGAGATGGAGGACTGCTGATGTAAGATGATTAAGATGAAGCTGAAGATGACGATTATGATGATGATGATAGAAATGTGTAAGCCCAAGAAGAAGAAGACAAGAGGGCTGCAAGCAGGGCCTTCAGTGTGTTAATTCATTAGAGTGTGCGGTCAGTAGTGTGTAACATGTTCAGTAGTAAATGTGAAGAGCTGTGAGGCTAGCTCACACCAACATTAAAATGTCTAACATCACATCACACAGGTGATTTCAAACTTTGTGGGTCAATGTCCATGTTGTACATATAAACATTGTTTGGGAGGGAGGGTATTTGGACTGGAAAGTGGAAGATAAGTGATTTAGGCATGACATTTTAGAAATTAATTTGTTTTTTCAGACTATTTAAATGTCTTATCATAGGAAGGGATTCTCACATGGTGGGATCTCATTTTTATGTTGAATCATGCTCTCCTTTCTTCTTTTGTAACTTGAGTAAATTAAATATCCAGGTAAACTGTTTGAATAAAAATAAAAATGAAACAATATCAAAGGCTTTTTTGGCAATATTTTCAGGTTTTTTTTTTTTTTTTTTTGCTCCTCCTGGGAATCCTTACTCTGCATGTTCCTTCTTTTCCTGGCTGAATTCTGCAGTAGCTGAACACACCTCACTTAGCTAATCAACAGCATTTTAATTCCACTGATTTCATTCACGTGTGCTTCGAGCAGGGCAAGCTAGGGTTTCAGTGCAGGGAGGGTCCAGGAGAAGGACTCTGGTGTATAGAATAACAACCATTACTTTATGGATTTTTTTTTATTAGTTCATTTTTTTTTATTAAAAGACACTTTATAAAAAAAGTACAAAAAAAAACATTTAATGATTAAATGTAACTGAATGAAACAACGCAATGTGTAAAACGTTAACGTTTTTCTACAGTACTTCAGTGAGAATATGGAGGCTACAAACAACATTGCATATACTTATTTAAGATAGAGAGCACTTCTCAGCAGTGTTTTTGTGACATGAACACAAGGTCAAAGGCTTGAAGTACATTTTTAATTAGCCTTCTTTAGTGCTACCTGAAATGCATTCGGAATAGTCAAAAGGTGCAGATGATTTAAAAAAGGTAAAAAGTTCTACAAATATTGGGATGTTAATGTTTAACAACATATACTTGAACATATTTTGTGTAATGACAACATGAATTACAATACACAATAAATAAGAGCTTTATTCATATTGGATGAACAACCATCACCTTGACCAAACACTTTACAGGATTGCAAACCTCGAGTGAAATGTAGATATATTTTTAAGCCAAGAAACAAGTTGACTTCCACTAGTAAAACACTTAAATCAAAAGCACCAGTCAGAATGGTATGAATAACCCCCACTTCAAGGCACTTGACACCCAGTTGCTGTGGTACGTCCATACTTGTGTTATAAAATGAGAGAACAGATTCTGGCTTTCTTATCTCAGAGATTCATAACATGACATTAAAAAATAAAAGCTGTGGTTTAAAAAAAGAATATAAATACATCTGTACAAGAAAAAAAAGGTGCTCATTATATGTATTAAAATGAGTGAAAAACAATATGTACTCCTACATTTGCAGTGACCAGTCAGTGTATCTAGTTCTCAGGGATTTAGAAAACAATTGGCAATATTGGAGGGATACATCTCAGACCAGACATTGAGCTGTAATGGTAACAGAGTGCTACGACTATACATAGGGATCCAAGGGGTACTTCTTTTAAACTTCAAACCGCCCAATGAAGTGGGTATAGTGGTTGGGAGTCAGGGTCATGGTAGTTCTATCTTTTTTTGCTTTCCTGGTCCGCTTCTCCGGAGTTGGCTTTAGATTCAGATGAAGAGGCTTTGAGTTTGCTTGTATCTAGGGGGAAGAAACAGGAAAAGCAAGACGTGAGACAGGTATGGGAGTGACTGAATTTTTTTTTTATATTATATATATATATATATATAAAGTTCATTATGTTATTATCTTTAGTAGAGTTCATACTTTAGTTTAGTTTGCGCACACGCACACACACACACACACACACACACACACACACACACACACACACATACACACACACACACAAACAAACACACACTCTCACCCTGCAGCCAGCGGATCTGTGTGGCGGGGCCGTAGCCTTGCTCGTTCTTGGCGGCAATGCGGAACACCACGGCCGGCCGCGCCGAGCAGTCGATGTGGGCGTTGCTCAGGTGCGACGGGTTGACAGTGCAGGAAGTCTTGGTGCCGCGGTAGATGCGGATAAAAGCCAGCTCGCCGCCTGCCGTGCTGGCCGTGGCCGTGGCCGCCCCGCTGGAGCCCCCGCGGCTCTTGTTCACGGCCAGGTACATGCTGTACTCCAGAATCTTTCCCGACGGCGAGGTGGGCGACTCCCAGCTGATGTGAACGTTTTCAGACACCTGAGTGAGAGAGGGAGAGGTGAGCAGGAGCGTTAAAGAACAAGAGAAATGGGGAACAGAAATTGAAGGTGAGCAGAGAGAGAGAGAAGAAAGTGAAATCAGTATGCTGTACAATAGATGCATGACTACTTGATACATTCACAGGAAGAAATGATGTGTGCAAATGTGTCAAGGAGTCATGCATCTGTTGTAGGCTTTAATATGCATCACTGCCTTGCCATGCATCACTTAGCTTGCTACAGACGTAATGCCACCTTTGCAGCTGCACGCACAGTAGGATGCTGTACCTTACTGATCTTGACAGCAGAAGGTGCTCCAGGGAAGCCGGGCTGGCAGGTCTTGTACTCGCTCACAGCACTGAAGTCTCCCTGGCCGCAGCTGTTGATGGCCGACACCCTGAACCTGTAAGTGACGCCCGGCTCTAGAGAGTGCTTCTCCCTGTCCTCATAACACTGCTGAATCCACTGTTTTACCTAAGGGGAAGAGGCAGATGTGTTCAGATACAATCCCAACTGCATACTAAGCACTAAATCTAAATATTTTCTAGTTTTAATTATAAATGAGCGATAAGTTGCCCTCCAGACTGCCAGTATGAAGACATCAAAAAAAGAATTAAATAACCCCATTAGGATAAACTGGCCTGGTAATAGAGTGAACAACAACACACATACCTCTCTGGAGCTGATGAAGCGGTAAGGTGGGGGTGATGGCTCTTCTCCTTCCATGGGAGGCAGGTAGTACTCGGTGACCTCAGAGAATAGTGTCTTAAAGACCCCCACATCAAACCAGATAGGCTCCTCCAGGCCCTCATCTTCACCTGGTGTCTATGCAATGAGGGTAAAGAATGACACATGAGGGTAGCAATGGTACCAAACACTGTAACTGTAACAATACATACCAGAGACCTCAAAGTGCGGGGCCAATAATTTCAAATAAACAAGTGATCCCCATGTTCTGTCACCAGTAATGATTACTTTGATGGTATGCTACCGTCTATGTCTTTGGTCTGTGGGTCAACAAACAGAAGCTGATTTCCCCTTACCTGGCTCAAAAGATTCTCGGAACTCCCTGGGTATGTAGAGTCTGCAAAACCCACAAAGACAACAGTGCATCGATGTCAGTGCATTCAAATCCTGCTCCATACCACAGTGCAATCCCTGTCCCTTCCTCAATATTTTTTTATTGATGTTAGCTGAATGGTTAAAGGCCCTTTGCAATCCAAATAACATCAGGAGAAATGTTCTCACAAAATGATCAGCTGTTTTGATCTTTGATGCAACCCTGTAGGCCCTGCTCCAAAGGGACTCAATTATTAAAAAAGGTTGATGTTTACATTCTTACTTAGACAAGTAATGAGTCTACTGTAGGTCAATGGGGTTGAGCATCACGTACATAAATGTTAAATTCAATAGACCTTCTTTTGTATTAATTGCCCCTTAATTTACAGATAGACTGCCTAATTATGTCCTTAAACTGTTGACTGGGAATTTTAATATTACAATAATCCCTGAATGTATAAATTAATTTACAACATATTTTCATTTTCCCATTTAATGGTCCCTAACAAAATGGGGATATTTCAGGCAAAAATAATTGATGTTACGGAGAACTACATTTGCCTCCTACAAATCTGACAGACAGCTCCAAGGTTCACTGTAGTGCCATTAACTCACAGGGTTCAGATGGCAGGTGGGTTCCTCTTCCACCCCTTTCCCTTGTGGGATGGAGCTCCTCCTGGAGTTCTGATCCACTCTCGCATATCTCCACGGGGGTCTCCACAACAACCCCTCCCTGATGAGAAAGAGGCAGAGAACCTGTGAGCAGGGCTCGCCAAACACCCCTTCCAGCCAACAAACTGCAACCCTCTGAACAAGGATGTGTGATGGAGATGTTTGTATGTGTGCTGAAAATACTGTGCAGTAATAATAATGGTCAGTATCCACTGCGCTAGCTGAGCAGTCGAAAGAGAGTGCGGATGTGACTCTGCAGTTGTCATGTCATTCTGATAGTGTGACATCACATACATTCAGTGGAGAAGTCATCTTCTTTCCAGATGAGATCTTTCCACTCGGGCTGTCGCGGCTCTGTCCAGGAGGATTCTCTGCAAGAAAGTGAGGAGGAAACACAGAACATCTGGTTCAGTTTGGTGCTGGTCTTCACAATCAAATCTATTCAAACAGACTCATGTTGCCACAGAACACTTAGACAAACATGACACTCTGAGCAAAAAAGTAAATACACGGTAGCCTTTCAGTATCCATGGAACAAAAAATCAATACTGACTGACTGAAGTCTCTCACCTTGTGAGGTCCCCTCTTCCACTACTTCAGTGGAAGATGACTGGGGGTCCATAGAGGGATCAGAGGGGCAAGCAGGGGGGCCTTGAGGGGGCCTGATGGGCTGTAACTGGAGGAGGTAATACTCTGCTGCAGGTAGGGGGCGCCAAGCCACATGCAGCATAGTGATGGTGGACTTGACCAACAGCACTGCACAAGGGGTAGTTGGTTTCTCTGGAAAGTGTAAAGGATGTCACCAGATATTTGGCTTTAGTTTTTGCTGCTTCCAGAAGCTATTTTCTTCTTTTCCTCTACAAAAGTGACCCTACACTAAATGCAACTTCCAAAAATAGGACTAAACATCAAACTCATCACTACATACAGTGGGGAAAATAAGTATTTGAACCCCTGCCGATTTCGCAAGTTTGGCCACTTGCAAAGAAATGTGTGATCTATAATTGTACTGGTAGGTGTATTTTAACAGTGAGAAATAGAATATCAACAAACAAATCCAGAAAACTGCTTTTTATAACATTTATGACTTTATTTGTATTTGATGCAGAAAATAAGTATTTGAACCCCCAAGCAAACAGCAATAATTCTGGCTCCCAATGACCAGTTATGTGCACAAGAAGCACACAGATTAGTCCTCATTAGGCCTAACAAGGTACACCTGATCTCAACTGGTGACGTGTATAAAAGAAACCTGTCCAAAGAATCATACTTCACACCTTCAACCTCACCACCATGGTCAAGACCAAAGAGTTGACCAAGGACGTCAGAGATACGATTGTAGACCTGCACAAGGCTGGAATGGGTTACAAAACCATCGGCAAGCAGCTTGGTGAGAAGCAGACAACTATTGGTGCGATTATTCGTAAATGGAAGCAACACCAAACAACTGTCGATCGCTCTAGGTCTGGGGCTCCATGCAAGATATCCCCTCGTGCGGTATCGGTGATTATCCGAAAGGTGCAGAATAACCCCAGAACTACACAGGGGGAGCTTGTGAATGATCTCAAGGCAGCTGGGACCACAGCCACCAAGAAAACCATTGGCAACACACTACGCCGTAATGGTTTGAAGTACTGCAGCACTCTCATGGTCCCCCTGCTCAAGGAATCACATGTACAGGGCCGTCTGAAGTTTGCCAATGAACACTTGAATAATTCTAAGGAGGATTGGGAGACAGGATGTGGTCAGATGAGACCAAAATGAAGCTCTTTGGCATCAACTCCACTTGCCGCGTTTGGAGGGGGAAGAATGCTGAATATGACACCATCCCCACGGTCAAGCATGGCGGTGGAAACATTATGCTTTGGGGCTGTTTCTCTACCAAGGGTACAGAACGACTCCACTGCATCGAGGGGACTATGGATGGGTGCTTGCCAACAAGGGTTATTCCACCAAGTACTAAGTCATGTTTTGCTAGGGGTTCAAATACTTATTTTCTGCATCAAATGCAAATTAAGTCATAAATGTTATTAAATGCAGTTTTCTGGATTTTTTTGTTGATATTCTGTTTCTCACTGTTAAAATACACCTACTATTACAATCATAGATCACACATTTCTTTGCAAGTGGCCAAACTTGCGAAATCGGTAGGGGTTCAAATACTTATTTTCCCCACTGTATGTGACCCTCAATCATGGCTGATAGATGTGACTTGTAGATTTGCTTTAAAAGTCCTCCATCACCGCCATGATTTCTCACCTGTCTCCAAGTACCAGAGGTCCTTGCAGCACACCTGGATGTTCCAGCTCTTGCGGTAGCCGTCCCGGCCACTCCAGATGTAGAGGCGAGAGCCAATGGTGGTGGCGCAGTGGCCTGCCCGGGCTCCGGGCACGTTGGTAGGGCCATCATCGGGACCCTGCTGCTCCAGGTACTGCTGCTCTTGCTCTGGGCCCCATCGCTCCCATGTCATGGTGTCTGTGGAGCACAACTACATGCTAACTAACGCCAATAGAGTCACATGCTCGGAAACACTAACGCTGACTCTGGCAGGCATTAATGGAAGGCTATCACACTGCACTAACATTTGTGCCATTACAATATTTCCATATTAGGAAAAACCTCTATGGAAGTGATGATGAGGGCAAAGGAGGCATTACTCAACACAATGGTCTAGGATAATGATACATGGTACAGTGATACACATTCACCTGTTAAAACACACCAATCAAAGACTGCAGTCATTATTGACCAAACAGACAAACAGTACCAGAACTACTAACCCAGATTCAACAGTGAGAGAGAGTTGGTACAGATCCACTCGACACCAAGGGCGTTGGGTTTGTTCTCCGACTCCACGACCGGAACCCAGCCTCCAAACACGTACATCCTGCAACCGGAGACAGTGGGAGTTAAACGACAGGTAGAGAAAGTGAGACATATTTAAACGTCTGTGAGAAAATATAAATGCACAGTGACGGAATGGAGTGTTTACTTGTTTCCTATGACGTTGGTCGAATGAAGGCTTCTGGATAAGGGACACTGTCCATTCGTGTCCGGTGTGGACCACGTCATGGTTTCTACACAATACAGGGACAATTGTAAGGGTGAGGCTGCACATCCACTACTCAATGCAGTGAACTCAGTACTTTCTCTACTTACAGCGGGTAAAATAAGTATTGAACACGTCACTATTCTCAGTAAATATATTTCCAAAGGTGCTATTGACATGAAATGTTCACCGGATGTTGGTAACCACCCAATAATCCATACATGCAAACAAACCAAAACAAATAAGTTCAGAAATTAAGTTATGTGTACTAATGTGTAATGACACAAGGAAAAAGTATTGAACACATGAAGAAACAAAGCAGCCAAAAATGTTAACAGGGGGTTTGCTACCTGCTGCTGTTGCTGCAAAGACTGATCTAGCATCAACAACAACTGTAAGATGACAGCTCACCAATATCTAGTTGCCACAAATCACCAAGCCGGTGCCCACACATGCCTCCGAAGATGTAGAGTTTGGGGCTGTGACCGGGCTTGCAGTACGCCACTGAGGTGTGGGACTCGCGAGCGGACGGGCCCCCACCCTTAGTGTCCGGAATACTCCAGCCCTTGACCCCTGACCCCGCCTGCAGCTCCAGCTCATAGAAGTCATCCAGGTACCTACACAGAGGGGGTGTGTTGGTGGATGTGGTATATGTCTACCTTTCTGTTTTTTTTTATTTCTGTGTTAGCATTTGTTTTTTGCATGTGCACAAGATGCCAAAGCCTCCATAAAGCCAAACATAAAATCTACACTCACCAAGAGAAAGATCTATGAGAGAGACCTCATATCTTGACAGTTTGACTACATTGTCCTACCGTTCTGAAACTCCCAGTCTGTATTACAGTACATTTGCAGTGATATGTTGCTATGTAATGTTGCCTACCTTAGTACATTGCCGTTAGGGTCTTCACTGTCATTAGCCAGACCCCCAAACAGGTAGCACTTGTTCCCAATGAGGGTGACACTGTGACCAATGCGAGGGCAGGGAGGCGAGCCATTCTTCGGGCCTCTGGGTTTTAATTTCTTCCACAGCCAGCGACTTGCCTGAAACACACAGGATGGAAACAAGGGCAAATGACTGATGTGCAGATGGGAGAGGATGTTACCATGGTCACAGATTCATGATAACAATAAAACACCTGCACTGGGTCGCTTTGGACAAAAGCGTCTGCTAAATATCGTAACTATAAGTCAATGAGTGCTGCAGGCTTAAAAGGGCATTGCATTGAATGGTTGGTGTTACAGCTGGTGATGTTATATAATTAATAAAGTTATAATTATTATAGCATTTATCATTTATTATCAAGGTAAGTGCCATTTTAAAGTGAAAACATCAATTATTACTATAATTACAGTGCATGAAATGCCCTGTATTGTTATTCCTTCGTTTCTTATACTTCTTTTTCTTATTACAGTGCATGAAATGCCCTGTATTGTTATTCCTTCGTTTCTTATACTTCTTCTTCTTCTTATTCTTTGTACCGACTTCTGTGATTAATTCAGCTCGAACCGCTTAACGTAGAAACTTCGTTTAAACTTTGTCGCGTAGGTCTTGTAAACGACACTTATACTACAGTGCCCTCCACAATTATTGGCACCCCTAGTGAATATGAGTAAAACAGGCTATGAAAAAAAATGTCTTTGCTGTTTATCCTCTCGGTCTTTCACTCAAAATATTCACAAAAATCTTACCTTTTCATTGAAGTAAAATTATTGAAAGAAAAAAAAACCGTTGACATTAAAAAAATATTTTTCCCCAAAACATGTGTGCCACAATTATAGCCTGTTTTGCTCATATTCACTAGGGGTGCCAATAATTGTGGAGGGCACTGTATGTATTTTTCATTTTTCTGAACTTTATACTTTTTAAGATATTAAAGAAAAACTAATAAAAAAATTCTCATTGACTTACATTGGGCCATTATGACATCATAATAGGGTCATTAAACTGGTTTGCACCTGTGCTTCACTGACACCTGCGCCAAGGTTCCAAGGCTCCTCTTCTCTCTGTCCCTCTCCATTCAACTGTATAACTAAGGATATTAAGACACCTTCCATACTCTAATTTGTTTTCTCTTTCCTTTCTTCTTTCCTTCCTCCACTCTTCTTTCCTTTCTTCTTTCCTTCTTCCACTCTTCTTTCCTTCTTCCAATCTTTTTTCCTTCTTTCACTCTTCTTCCTTTCTTCTTTCCTTCTTTCACTCTTCTTTCTTTTCTTCTTTCCTTCTTCTACTCTTCTTTCCTTTCTTCACTCTTCTTTCTATTCTTCTTTCCTTCTTCCACTCTTCTTTTCTTCTTTCACTCCTCTTTCTTTTCTTCTTTCCTTCTTCTACTTTTCTTTCCTTTCTTCACTCTTCTTTCTTTTCTTCTTCCACTCTTCTTTCCTTCTTCCACTCTTCTTTCCTTTCTTCCACTCTTCTTTCTTTTCTTCTTTCCTTCTTCCACTCTTCCTTCCTTCTTCCACTCTTCTTTCCTTTCTTCCACTCTTCTTTCCTTCTTTTACTCTACTTTCCTTTCTTCTTTGCTTCTTCACTCTTCTTTCTTTTCTTCTTCCTTTCTTAACTTTTGCATTTCATGCACTGGTATTTCCTTCAGGAAATGCATTTTCTAGTAATTCTTTGTACCGACTTCTGCACTTAATTCAGCTCGAACCGCTTAACTTAGGAACTCCGTTCAAACTTTGGCGCGTAGGTCTTGTAAAGGACACTTATGCTATGTATTTTTCATTTTTCTGAACTTAATACTTTTTAAGATATTAAAGAAAAACGAATAAAAATGTTCCCATTGACTTACATTGGGCCATTATGACATCATAATGGGGTCATTAAACTGGCTTGCACCTGTGCTTCACTGACACCTGCGCCAAGGTTCCAAGGCTCCTCTTCTCTCTGTCCCTCTCTATTCAACTGTTATATATTAAGAGACACCTTCCATACTCTACTTTTTTTTCAGTCCTTTTTTCTCTCCTTCTTTCAGTATTTTCCCTCTTCACTCTCTCTTTACTGTCTTTATCCATAGCTACTCTTGTTCACTCTTCTGTCCTTCTTCCACTCTTCTTTCCTTCTTCCACTCTTCTTTCCTTTCTTCACTCTTCTTTCCTTCTTTCAATCTTCTTTCTTTTCTTCTTCCTTTCTTAACTTTTGCATTTCATGCACTGGTATTTCCTTCAGGAAATGCATTTTCTAGTTATAATAATAATTAAAACATCAATATTAATAATAATACCAAAACTAAGAACTAATTAGACAAATTATATTTAAAAATGTGAGACGACAGACGCTGAAGAACTGAAACACAGCATTTAAATAAGCTGGTGTTGATTCAGTGGCTGTCCTATAGGCGAGAGTGAGGGATTGAAAAGTACTTCTAGCAGCTACAGGGAGCCAGTTGGGTGAATAGCAGAGGAGTAACAAGTGAGTAAGACCAAACGCGCCACCGCATTCTGAATCATCTGTAACGGCCTCTCTACACAAACAGTGCAGTTAAGATAACTATTGAGAGAAGCAAAATCCTCTGCTCAGTCATCGGTTTTGATTTTACTAGGCCTTTGACACAGTGAACCATGACATCGTCCTGTCTATGCTGTCCGAACTGCACATTTTGGGGAAAGCACACAGTTGGTTTCAATCAGTTGGATGTTCATTCGGAAAGACAAATACAGTTGAGTAACGTCCGTATAACAGTGATAGGAGAACCCATGGGTAAGGAGGTGGTGTGATTAGAAAATAGGTGGGGGCCAAGTACCGATCCCTGAGGTACACCAGTGGTGAAGTGGTGATATTTTGACACGTTCCTGTCATGACACACCGAATGAACATCCAACTGATTGAAACCAACTGTGTGCTTTCCCCAAAATGTGCAGTTCGGACAGCATAGACAGGACGATGTCATGGTTCACTGTGTCAAAGGCCTAGTAAAATCAAAACCGATGACTGAGCAGAGGATTTTGCTTCTCTCAATAGTTATCTTAACTGCACTGTTTTGTCACACTGTTGTTTACCTTGTATGTCTGTCTGGTTTTTACAATTTATCTTAACTGCACTGTTTTGTCAAACTGTTGCTTATCTTTTTTTTATTATTATTATTTCTTTTAATTATATAATTTTGTATTATTATTTCTTTCTTTTATTTCCATATCTCTCTGTCATGCCCTGCCAAGGGACAACGGATGAAAACTAGCTAACCTAGCTAATTTAGGTGTATTTAATTTTTTTTTGGAAATGTTTATCAATGTACACTGTCCCTTTTCAAATAAACGCATAAACAAAACAATGCTTCAGTCACAGATAAAAGAGCAGTTCTAGTAGAACACATTTTTTGGACAATGTAAATGTGCTAGGTGGTATTGCAGCTGATAGGCTTTTGGCAATGGTGAGTTACCTGTAGTTCATAGAGATTGTTACTGTATTTGCCAAACTCCACCATCCCACCAAACACCAGGATACGGGTTCCTTCGCAGGCAAAGCCATGGGCAGCGCAGCCAGGAGGGATGTCTCCCCTGACCGCTGGAAGAAACCATTGCCTGGACACTGAACATCAGTGAGGAAAGAGCAAAACAAAGAGCAACTTGGTGAAGAACATCAATGGGTTTTATGGAGAACCAAAACGGCCTTATCTCTGAAGCGAACGAGCAAATGTAACAGGCACCTGAAAAGGATGTAATAAACCTAGCTACTGACTTTCACACAGGCTTATTTAAACAACTTTACAGCCAGATTAATACAAATACATAGCATCGGGTGTTATTTATTATAAGTTAGTCGTTAGGGAAAGGTATCGCGTAGCCGCAGTCAAGGCAGCTAACCACACTCCTTTTGCGGTATGGCTATCCAAACTTAATACAAAATATGAATGGTATGAACTCATCACCAACATTTGTCTCACCTGCTGACTTTCAATAAAACCAGCATTATAACTACTTAGCTAAACACATTTGTGGCGTTTTCTCTGTGATGTGGTGTGCCCCTAGCTTCTAGTAGTTGCCCTGGTAACCATTGAAACAGCTTTCATTATTAGCATAGCTAACATCTGCATAACATGATCATATTCATTAACACATTGTTATCTCGCCGCTATTCAAATCAGGTTAGTTTTGTGAATATTAGCAAAGTATCCAACAGTTGGTTAGCTCACATATTCGATCTTTCTGCGCTATGCTAACTAACTAAACCATTACAACATTACCAAGAGAGGCTGAGAGGCTAATGAAAATCTGGCTAGCCGTATAACATTAGATAATATTAGCAAACTAGCGAGCTAGCTAACCAACTTACCAGTGTTGTAAACATGCAAGTCCTCCGAAATACCCTCGTTTCCTCCTCCAAACACCACGATTAGCTCTCGAATAGCCACAGCTCGATGGCCGTGCCTTGCCCTGGGAATGGGACCAGTGAAGGACGGAACCTTTCTCCATAATGGACCCTCCGAGGCCGACAGCATAGTCCTAACATGGACCAAAGGTGTAGGGACACCCTAGACCGCGAAGGTTTGTGGCGGATGGGTAACAGGATTGGTCGATGTGAGTGTTTTGCTCGTATTGTTTACGTCTAACCATTCAGAAGCTTTATCTCAACATTGCCACCTGCTACACTGGAGTGTAAATTACACTCCGCGTCGAGCATGGACCTTTCATTCCATTCCAACGAGTTGACATAAAAAACGTAGCTACTGTAGATATAGAAACGATAGGTTATAGAATACCTATAAGTCAACGTTAAAGCAAACTATATGAAAAGGTGATAAATGGTGTGATGCTTATGCTCATGTGTAACAAATGTGAAGAAATGTCTATCATGCCACACACACACACTTCTTCTTCGCCTTCTCACTCCATAGTGGAGCATAGGCCATCGATAACTCACACAAACACAAACACACACTCTCACAAACATACACACACACACACACACACACTAATTCATTCCATTACTACAACAGATGTTTGACATAGTGACACACAGGCTTTTGACTTCTTTTAGTTTATTAGCGATTTTCCAAGCAGACTTCAATGAAGCATCTTCAAAGAGGGAACCGAAGACAGTGAATAAACACTTAAAACCGATGTCTTTAAAAAAAAAAAATAATAATAATAATGAAATGAATGCAACAAATCCGTCGTAAAAAGATGAGTGTTCCCCAACTCTACACAGTACAAATATCAGGCCCAGACCTCATGTGGTGTCCTTTCATGCACTGTCAATGATGTAGTTTGGATGATTTAAAAAAAAAAAAAAAAAAAAAACAGTGAACAACTAACTGTGTCATCAACAAACCACAGACACACATAGAAACAAACCCAACTCTACTATCAAGTAGAGCTGTTACCATTGAATACCAAGGAGGCATTTCGGGTGGAGCTTCTTCTGGCCTTGAAACTGGGTTCACCCCACACGGGGCAAAGATGGATGTTGAACGACCGTGTTGGGAGGTTGAGTGTCGGGGGCTCTCGGAATATGGATCAATACAATTTACGGTACCCTGCTTCTCATTAAGCATCCCCCCAAATAAACAAATATATCAGTCCACATTCAGACACATTATGGATTATTTGTGTTGTGTTTGTTTAACAAACAGACAAAAAAGAAAGGAAGCTTTCTGACATAAAATGAGGCCGCCATGTACACCCCAACTCTTTTTTGGTAATATTGTAATTACAACAATAATATATAACTTTCAATATTTACAGACCTCTCAAATTCCGTAGATTTATTTATATATTATACACTTCCATCGGCAACTATTACCATGACGAGCCTTAGTTTGACGTGATCATCATTTAGAAAGATGTAAAAGTAGTAAACTTAGTTTCAGTACAAACTGCTGTACAAACAGGCAAAAGGTGGAAACGATAAAACAAGTCCACAAGTGTTTGTTAAACATACTGATATCAAGAGTGATAGTGGTTTGTTACGACAACACTAAGACATTAACAAACGCGACAACTCCAACAATACATCTTTTAGTTTTACTAAGGACACCTCCAATGATCAAGAAGTGTCTGTTTTTTTTTTTAATCTCACTTTTTTTTTAACATTGAAACTGAATGCAATGTTCTGTCTGTCCTTGGAGTACACCGCAGCCCCTAAAAAGGGCCTGCAATCTTTATATATATATATATATATGTATACGTGGGGAGGTCAAAGGTCAATATCCTACAAGGCTGAGAAGGACACTGTGTACAGTACAATAAAATGTTTCTTTTACATCTTTTTGTTTCAAGATTCAGGTTAAACAAAACATCCTTCGGCAGAACAACACTGTCATTATTCAAGTAGTCTTCAAAAATGTGTCCAAAGTGGCAAGGCATTGAATGTGGATTCATTACAATGACAGGATGATATCAAACAACTGGGGTTACTCGTTGCATATATATAATTATATAATCTGTCAATGTAAGGAAAAGCTGACAATACAAAAGAGGGTCTAAAATTTCAGGACGACTATCTCCTGATTTTTAAATGATTGAGACTTAAGAACATTTAGGTGCTGGGACAAAATAAGCAGAATCATTAAGAAAGACTTCAGAGGCGGGACGGCGCAAGTGCAGATGACAAAAAAGATGACAAAAAAAATCCCTTCTTCAGAGTCCTCCACCAAACCCAGTTTGACTGGAAGCACCCACAATCCCCTGTGCAGGGGGCAGTGCTGGAGGTTTGGGCTGCGCTGTTATTTGGAGAGCGTGCTGGACGCTCGGAAGTAGGAGAGGAACTTGAAGCAGAGGCTGACCACAAAGTACCAGATGTTGCGTGCCATCTGGGAGCGGGCGATGAAGACGCGCCAGATGAAGACCAGCAGGACGGTGTTGAAGGTGTAGCGGATGTTCCTCAGCCTGAGAAAAAAGGGGGCGAGGGAGAGAGAGAGAGGATAGATGAAAGAAAGAAAGAAAGAAAGAAAGAAAGAAAATTTGCTATAATTTAAGGGGAAACTGACAAAAGAAGCACCCTTAATCAGTGATGATGATTTACTCTCCTCTCAGTTTAGTCCATGATTCTCAGGTCGGGTGTGGTGCTATGCACCAACCATATCAATACATAATCAAGACTTCACAATTCATTTACTACAAACTAACTGCACTTTTGACTGTTTGTGAAGGAATTTAATACTGCAGTGTTACCGATATGCCTGTTCCAGTATCACCCTTCTTTATTTTACACACTGTGGTTGCATTCTCCTCTCTCCACTCACTTTCTCAGGTGCTGCCGTGCGGCAGGGATCTCCGACATGTCTTCATTCAGGACGTACTTCTTTGTGCCAATGCAGTAGTTCTCAATGTACTCAGGCCAGTTGAGCTGGCGCACATCAAAGTTAAAGGTCTGGAACAGAGAAATATAGTAACGACTAGGTAATAGAAATAGTAATAAACAGAATAAACACTTAGAATTGAAACAGACACTCTATGGTTGGAACTGTACTGCAAACTGGATGTGTTATAGGCCAAGAGAGAGAGAGAGAGAGAGAGAGAGAGAGAGCGAGAGAGAGAGAGAGAAAGTAATTTCAAGCATGATCCACATCTCAGGTGCCACCATACCTTCCGGTCGCCTGGGCTGAGTTGGCTCATCAGCATGTTCAAGTTCTCAGAGTTCCACTCCCAGTCCTGGCTGCTGAAGTACTCCAGCAGGCCGATGGCCTTGTGCAACCGGTTGAAGATCCGCATCATCCTTGGTGACAAATATATATGGAGAGGCTCAGACCCGATGCACTCCTTTCTCCCCCAGTGGCCAAATGCATACTTTTATGACCTTTCTACATAATGCCAAGCTGCCTTACAGCAGATGACTGTTCTTAGAAACACGGCAAGACATTCTGTCAAATCAAATCTGAAATGTTTCTGTGCCATCTTTAACAAGAACGTTACAGGCCTCACTATTTCGGCAGCACTTACACTATATACAGAGAAAAGAGATAATGGGGTTACTGACTCCCAGTTCTCTAACTTCAGACAAAGTCACCTTGAACCCTTTCATTCTCAATACAATTCAAATAAAATGACACAGGAAGTGAGAGGACATGCTGTTCTGTTAAACGATGGATATTGTTGTGACGTGTCACAAGTACCATTTTATAGCCTACTACTCAGAGGAAGCAAACGACCAAGTAGGAAAAGGTATCACACTCAGCACATTCTATTTCTTGTAACAGATTCAGTGTTAGCAAGGGCAAGCGTGGAGGATTAAAATATCCAGAAACCCAAGAGGCGTGCTTCACGTCAGTCTCTTACTGAGGCTTCTGACCCGACAGGCGGAGGAAGAGGTCGTAGAGCAGGGCGGGGAACTTGTGGCTGACCAGGATCCAGTACTGGTTAATCAGGTAGTTGGAGGTGATGTTGGCGTTGGGCCGTCTAAAGGCCTGCTCCAGGGGGTTCCTCTTGAAGGTGGACATCACGTGGTGCTCTGTGTGTGGTACCAACGGAACAGAAACATGGCTTTGGTTAAGAGTCAGAATGGGATCTGTAGGGAGGACATCTTGACGATTCTGGTTCCAAGTGTGTAATGTGCTTAAAAGAGACTCAGACGTAACTGAAATGAAGTAGTTGAATTCAGTGAAGTGAGGGTATTGGATTTTCATAACAGAACCTATTGGAGTGATATATGTACTATGTTGCATATACCTCAGTCAGTCTAAGGAGAAGGTTTAACAACGTTTTAACTTATATGAAACAGAGGCAGTCTTATGTATAACGCAAGAGCATATCTGATTAAAGGATCTCACAGTTCTGCTGTAACAACATAACCACATACATTTGTGACCCCAAAGTCCATTATGCTACACGCTTCACAGACGTAACCACTACATTAAAAAATAATACATTTGAATTAAATATTAAACATTTTGAAGATAAGAGAGAGGAACACATATACAATTTAGTTTACATCTCATGCAGTGGTAAAGATGTTGACCATTTAGCCATGGATATGAGTACGTCCACATTACGGATTTAAGGATTAAAAAAAATCAGCAGTGCAGTAATATAGGATATCCATACTAAAACCAATAGTCATATCTATATACAGAGGAGGAGGAGTACACTCATACACATGTCCATAATGAGTCATTCTTGCTCATCACAACAACCTTTCATCCCGGTTTGATAGCAGAAGCAGGCACAGGAGCCAGAGAGCTAACAAAGACAGACCCAGTGGTAGTGTTGTGGAATGCTGAGAGCTCAGCATCAGAGACAAATCCTGCTGTGGCTGTGATGCTGATGAGACAGGAGCTGTACTGGCTCCCTCTCCCTAAAATGTTTTAACTACAACAGCAGCAGTAGCTGGATGACCTCATGAGTTACATCACCATCGGAATGCTCATGGCAGGGGGAGGGGGGGCTGGGGGGGTGAGGGGGATGGACTGGGGGATCAGATGTGGGGGGGTTGGGGAGGTTGCCATGGCAACGGGCAGCTGGCAGCAGCGCTGATCAGATGCGAGGTGGCAGCCAGGTGTGGCCTTGCTCTTGACCAAGCGGCAGCCAGCCCTATTTGTCTGTCTGTTGATCCGCTTGCTTGAAAGGCTGGGGTGACCATCCATCAGAGAGAGAGAGAGAGAGCGAGAGAGAGAGAGATAAAAGGAAGAAGTGGTGCTGGGGGATTGGGGGGCGGATGAGCAGAAAAAAAAGTCCCTGCTGATCTTCCATGTCAATTCTCTGTTGCCATGGAAACCACACAAACCCTGATGTAGCAGAGAGTGCCCACATACCGGGAGGAGACAGTGTGTGTGTGTGTGTGTGTGTGTGTGCAGGGTCGTGGGAAGTGTATCTCTGTGTGTACATGTGGGTGTGTATGTGTGTGTATGCAAGAGAAAGTGTGTGTGTGTGTGTGTGTGTGTGTGTGTGTGTGTGTGTGTGTGTGTGTGTGTGTGTGTGTGTGTGTGTGTGTGTGTGAGATCTCCATCCCCTGCCCTGTGATTAGCTTCATAGCATGATCTATTATGTGGGCTGGCCAGATTACGACGGTGTTCCCCCCACTCGCTCAGGGTAAGGGCCTAATCCTGCTGAGAGCCATCTGCTGGCAATTTACAGTGCCATGGCAGCCACGCGCTAATCTGAGCAGGGGTCCCACTCCACTTGGTCCCCAGCGCCTAATCCTCTACCTGCACTTATTAATCTCCATTGCTCTGATAATAGAGAGGATACAAGGATGGGGGTTGGGTATGCACCATGTGTGTGTGTGGGGGGTGTGTGGGGGGGGGGGGGGCAGTGGTAAGGTTATCCGCCTTCAAGGCTCAGAGAGATGCACATCTGTATGTTCTAGATCGTTCCTGCTTCTATGATTGGCTGCTAGAGAGTGCATGACTGATTTCCAGCAGTCCTGATAGATCACGTCAACATAAGAATGGAGATGCGAGCTTCTCTGATGCATATTTGGAAATGTCAGCGGCTGTCAATACAACATTCTTCAGTTTCCTTATTCAACCAGCAGAGGGCAGCCAAGAGTTGTTGTGAATAGTTCCAGAGATCCCATCTGAGGCGAATAAGCCGGACCCACACCGAACACGGTCCAGATACGGGCCAGGCCAGCCTCAGACTTGTCTGCTGTCTGCCGTGTCACCTCCGGCGGTGCTCTGTTACGGCAGCGACAGAATTGAAGCATCAGGCGAGCGAGACTATCGCTTCCCTCGAATCCCCCTTGGACCACTTAACCACAGCGCCACAGTGTTGCGTGTCAGCGGGCCAGATCCGCATTGATTTCCCGTGGCGGCCGACAAAGGGGCTCAGAAGCAGAGACAAAAGCCACTGCGGCCTATAAAGACAGAGAAGGACTGGAGGGGCCTGGTGCCACTTGAGTCTTTAGGGGAAGAACGAACCCTGGTGTGGTGAGTGGGTTACGTGGGGCTGATACGTACCGATCTCTCCCCAGTGGAAGGGGTTGATGCCTCCCGTCGTGCAGTTGTACACCAGGGCGGATTTGGGTCTGGAAAGGGTCAGAGAACGGGAACAATAATAAAGGCCAGAGCATGTGGGGAGGTCAAAGGTCATATAGGCCAGGAGTCATTAGGTCAGTAATCCGTCTACGACCTCATTTAGTCTGCTCTCTAATAAAACCATCTATGCTGCTCAGGGTCTTGTAGGTGACAGACATTACCAGCAGTGTTTGGAAACAGAAATCAATATTTCATTGAGCAATAGACACAGATGGGCCCTGTGTGCAAGTGGGTCGCTTTGCTGGGGATGTGTGTGTGTGTGTGTGTGTGTGTGTGTGTGTGTGAGTCCAAGTGTTTGTGTTTGTGTGTCCATGTGTTTGTGTGTCCATGTGTTTGTGTGTGTGTCCATGTGTTTGTGTGTGTGTGTCCATGTGTTCGTTTGTGTTTGTTTGTGTGTCCAAGTGTTTGTGTGTCCATGTGTTTATGTGTGTGTGTCTGTCAGGTGAAAATTCACCCTAGTTACCTCAGGACTCTGGAGCTGCATATAAGTATATTTATTAGACAAACAACAATTGCAATCGGGCTCACTCCCAGCACAAGGCTGAAAGTGAAGCAATATTAAACACATCGCATAAGGTTTATATAGACAGAAGTTGAGTGTTCAACAGGGATAACCACGTGGTGGATTTCTGACGTCCGAGACAAGGATGTAAGTTTTGCAAGGTCGGAAGAAGCACAGTTCGACCCTTCTTATCACTTCTGGTCTAAACATGCTCTTGTACATATGCAGACTAAGTGGCACCTAATATTCTAAGTTACACACACACACAGAAAAGCCATTTCATAAGCACATGATTCATACATTCTTAAGTAATTAACAGTGTTTGCAAATGATCTCCATCAGTGTCCATGTGTCAAGTCAAAGTGTTTATTATGTGTGCGTGTGTGTTTGTCCATGTGTGCGTGTGTGTGTGTGTGTGTGTATGAGACAATATATGCATGTGTCTCACTTGTAGACAACCTTGTGCAAAGTAGTAAGAATGTGTCTCTGGGTGTTCAGCTGCGTGTGTGTCTCTGTGTGTGTGTGTGTGTGTGTGTGTGTCTCTGTGTGTGTATATGTGTATGTAGTTTGCTTGACTACATATTCAAGACAATGTAAAAGTATGTTATCCTGTGCAACCTTGTGAGTGTGTGTAGTGGGGGGCTGGGAAATGTGTGTGAGTGTGTGTGTGTGCGCATACTTTTGCACGGCTGTGTACCATCCGGCAGCGAGCGTGAGATTGATGACCACATCCACAGGAATGAGGTCAGCCACTGCGTCGTTGTTGGCCCTCATGGTCCGGAGGATGCCCTTTCCTGCCTGTAGTGGAGAGAGAAAGAGAGAGATAAGGAGAGGAGACAAAAGAAAAAAGAGAAGTCCAGAGATAGATTGGATAGAGAAAAAGAATTGATGTTGAGAAAGAGGGAGGCGATGAAAAGAAAGACAGAGAGTTGGATGGTGGAATGGGGTGCATTGGAGAAGCCAGTCCTGATAGAATGAAGACAGAGAGCAGGGCACATTAAAGTGTCCAACGCTCAAGGAACACTGCCTTGCAAACTCACCGCGATGAAGATGCCGCTGGGCCCGTTGAAGTTGTCGATCCAGCCCTGTGAGGGGAGAGGAAGTAGCTGTTTAGCGAATGGGAGTAAATGGGAAACCACAGCTCAGGGAAGAAGAAGTTTGACTGACAGCCCTTGAAGAGCTCCCTGTTGCTACCTGTTGCACACTCTGGGCTACATCATAGGGTTTCAGATGACTACTGCACCGTAAGAAGGAATTTGCGAAAGTGTGTGTCTGTGTGTGTGTGTGTGTGTGTGTGTGTGTGTGTGTTGTGTGTGTGTGTTGTGTGTGTGTGTGTTGTGTGTGTGTGTGTGTCTGTGCCTCTGTGTGTGTGTGT
>NC_045167.1:15470032-15492532 GCF_900700415.2 Clupea harengus | reverse complement strand
CAGTCAATGCCATGCCTCCTGCTCCTCCACTATCGGCATCTCTTTCCCTCTGCACCAACTACCCATCCATCTCCCTCACAGGGCCGTGGCATCCTCATACCAGCAGGACCCGCCTCACACACACACACACACACACAAACACACACACACACAAACACAGCTCTCTGTCTTTCTCACCTCTTTCTATCCTTCCCTGCATCTCTCTCTCTCTCTTTCTCTCCCTCACTCTCTTTATACATTTCCCCCTTTCAACATTGCCTCCACTCTTCATCCTTCTTTCCATCGTTCTCCGTCCCTCACTCTCTCTCGCTCTCTCTCTCTTTCTCTCTTTTAATCTCTTCCTTTGACAGTTTGTGATATGGAGGAAGCTGCTGCTGCCTCATATATTAAAAGCCTCTAGCAGCAGGGGGCCATATTTATAATCCGCAAGCCCAGTGCGCCGTGAGCTGTGAAGTATCCTGAAGGTGACACGTTAAAAAAACACAGCACAGGAAAAAAAAGGAAAAGGCAAAGAAAAGAAAAGGGAAACAGGACCCTAGCAACAGAGAGAGAGATAGAGAGAGAGAAAGAAAGAGAGAGGGATAGCATAGTAATAAGTATGTAAGCCAAGAAACAAATAAATAAAATCGTCAAAATTGTTGCATCATAACATATCGACACACAGGTCAGTGCTTCTCTACAGGATTCCATAACGGGGCCCGGGGCCGTCTTCATGTTATGACAACATGTGCAAGTGGAGCACTGATTGCCTGTGATAATCGTCGCAATGTACACAGCTCTAACCCAAGTGACTGCTAACCCACTTTCTTGGCCACTACATCACTTCCTGTCAACGTTGCATCCTTCAGCAGGAGGCCATTTAGACAGCAACACGGCACTGTACTGTTTGACTGGGACCCATGTCACACACTTTTGACAAAGATGGAGACTATGTTATTTGTTCTAAACACCAAAAGAGACACAGTGACTGTCCTGCTAAAGAGTGCAGGGGGTGCAGGGGTTGGGTTAGTAGTAGGGTTGGGAAGGGTTTCGGTACTACAGGGAGATTGTTTGTGCGTTCCGTTTACCTCGGAAGTTGGAACTCTGAACTGGGAATGCCATCACACCCGAGTTGATCGCATTCCAGTAACAAGTCAGAAAACAAATGCTATACCAGTTGTTGTTGTTACCAGATGTTACCAATACCAGTTGATAACAACGCATAACGTGGTATTTTGCGCTTACAAACACCATAGCAACATCTGTCCACAGATAGAAGTTGGACAGTACGGTGTGTATATGGAAGTGCTAATAAAGTTGATGTGCCGGGGAAGCCATGTTGGATTCCGAAGTCGGGGTTGGTGAGGGTCGTCCAAGTTCTGAGTTGGAATTCCGATGCCTTCAGGGGGCGTTCCTATTGAAATTTCCGACTTCAATCTGGGAAATTCCCAGTTCCAACTGGAATGCACCCTGAGTCCTGAACTCTTTCTGACCCCCTCCCCCACAGAAGGCCATCAGAAACACCATGGCGAGAATGTTCTGGAAGAGCCAGAGAAACAATGGCTATTTCCTGATATCCTGAAGCACGGACCCACACAGAAAACAAAAGGCAGAAAGAAAAAGACAGGGAGAGGTGGGTGAAGACAGAGCAAGAGAGAGAGTGAGGGAAAGAGAAAGAAAGAGTAAGACGTGGTGTGAGAAGGACTTTAAGAAAGACACTGAAGTTTCCAAACATGCAGAATACATCAAATATGGCTGCACAGCAGGGTAGGAAATTTACATATTTTTAAGGGGGCAATTTTTGCCCCCACTGACTGAAATCCAGGGGCATTTAAAATAAAATTGGGGGCACTTTTAGAAACTTGTGAAATAACATTTAACTATGTTCAAAATAATAAACATACTTATTTAGGCTTAGAGTATATGGGGATTGTCATCAAAAGGCAATAATAAGACTATTAAGCAGTACTCTACAAATTCAAAGTGTTTTCTTACAGAAAATATAAATCAGACAATCATATTCAATTGTATTCTTATTTCTTTGTGGTTATTTATTGTTATTATTAAAAAGAATTAAACAACTATTAACAATTATACGTTTTGTCTTTCTTTTTTATAATAATAACTTATTATATTTATTGATTTTGTTGTTACCTTTAATCATGTACCTACCATAGTACAGGAAATACAGATAGGACTAGTTAGCTAGATGGCAAGCAAGCCTTTGTAGCTAACGCACTATCAGAGCTAGCTAACGTTAGCTAACTAACGTTTAACTAGCTGACGTTTAACTAGCTAAACCAAACTAAATAATTAAAAAATATATTATTACTAGTTATCATTCACCGTAAGCGATGGAGTGTTGCTTGCCGCCTGGTGACAAAAGGCCTTGTATTTCTTTATGTTTTCGCTCCCCTTGATGAAGTCAGTGTGCCTGTGCTGGATTGACAACGATTTGGCAACTCGTTGTCCACAAATCCGACATGCCTTGAAGAAAATTTGCGTCTTTTTCTTGTTGTCGTCATCATAGATATATATAAAGACTAGATGTCTCTGTCGGTAGGAAAAACGTATGGCCAGAGAATGTGTATTAAAACCGGATGTCGTCACTTTAATCCGGTCTCTGGTTGGATAAAACTTTTCAACAGAAATGGACAAGGACCTTTACTTTTTAGTTGAGAAGTTGTGTTGATCGCCTGACATGCAAACGATCGGTTTTCTTTAAATTATTATTATTTTTGTGAAGTTATACGGCTTATGTGAATAAAGCTATCTACACAACTTTTTATATGTCTACATTGACTCGTTTAGTTGTTCATGTGGTACACGTAGGTCTTAACTGAAGCTAACGCTTAGACCAAAAATCCATTGGAACACATAGTAGCTAGCTAGCCTCGCTGCTAATAAGTCTAACGTTAGCATGCTGATACAAATAGACCCATTATAGTCAGGTGGCTTAATGCTCAATTGACTTGTTAACCGAACTTTTACGAAGTCATACAACTAAACACACAGGTGACTTATTAACCTATGTCTACATTGACTCGGTTCGTTGTTCATGTGGTACACGAATGTTGCAGAGTATTGTCCTATTGTAGGACTTAACTGAAGCTAACGCTTAGACCAACAATCCATTGGAACACATAGCAGCTAGCTAGCCTCGCTGCTAATAAGTCTAACGTTAGCATGCTGATATGAATAGACCCATTATAGTCAGGTGGCTTAATGCTCAATTGACTTGTTAACCGAACTTTTACGAAGTCATACAACTAAACACACAAGTGACTTGTTAACCGAACTTTTACGGAGCTATATGACCAAACACAAAGCTAGCACTGTTAATTCCGCTATAGCTAGCCAGGTCAATTAGCTCGCCTAAGATACTGCAATTTAAGCTAACCAATTACCTCATTTCCCCCAAAACCCATCGATTACGTGTGTTTGTGATGTGTAACATATATCCTTAATCAGTCATTCAAGTTATTAACGTTTATTTACCGCTAGCGATTACACGACACAAGGGTAATTCAATCGCTATTAATGTTGAACTTGAACTTCAACAACGTCACACAACATTAAAAGTCAGGCATCGGCATGGTTCCTACAGAATAAATCAAAGGTCCTTGTCCATTTCTGTTGAAAAGTTTTATCCAACCAGAGACCGGATTAAAGTGACGACATCCGGTTTTAATACACATTCTCTGGCCATACGTTTTTCCTACCGACAGTCTCGTCCAACGGAGTCGAACGTCCGCACATGGCGGCCATCTTGCCCCGGTCAGTTCGCTCACCCATTGTGTTGGTATTGGTATGTACTTTTTAAATAACCATAACTTGCTCAATTTTCAACGGATTTACAAATGGTTTGGTTTATTACAAACGGTATTAACGTGGTTATAATTCGGGATGCTTTTTGGATATTTTTAAGAAAAGAACATAATTATTCATAAGTATGCAATGTCATAACTACATCTCTGACGTTTATAACAAACCAACCCGTTTAAAAATCGGTTGAAAATTGAGCAAGTTATGGTTATTTAAAAAGTACATACCAATACCAACACAATGTTATCGGTGAGCGAACTGACCGGGGCAAGATGGCCGCCATGTGCGGACGTTCGACTCCGTTGGCCAGCAACGCGGACGAGACATCTAGTCTTTATATATATCTATGGTCGTCATCCTCCACCCCAAGCCAATCTAGCTTCCATTTTTCGAATGAAAATTTTATCTTTTGGAACCTGAGATTGTGACGGAGACTGTGTTTGGTGATCCTCATTTCTCCTCACACCCGCAGTCACAGGTCTGATTAAGAAGCGCTCCATTTATAATTTTTGTTAGAACGTTCGGTTCTTCACGCACACGCAACATCAGTCAAGGCGAAAATCTAAAACATTTTATGGCAACTGGACCGGGTCATATAGGCTATGATGTTTTTGACAAGTTCATTACATTATTATTAGACAAAATTATCAGGGGCAAAATTATATTTCTTAGGGGCAGTTTTGCCCTTTGCCCTCGTGTATTTCCGACGCTGCTGCACAGTAAGGCAGGAAGGAGTAACAGAGAGAGAGAGAGAGAGAGAGAGAGAGAGAGAGAGATTCAAAGACGGAAAAGCCTGGCTTCAGGTCCTGAGACAATTCCAGGCCCTTCACCAGCACATAATCCATCTAATCCTGGGCACTGCCATTCATGACTAAGGCCATATCCACACAGACAAACACAGGGCAGAGAGCCATTCATGACTAAGGCCATATCCACACAGACAAACACAGGGCAGGGAGCCTTTCTCAGGGGGGCACTCTCCAGACTGTGAATATCCATGGGCAATTTTTCAAATCTCAAGTTGACAGACTCTTACCACACTTGGCAGACAGTCCTGGCTACTGACTGTCGGCAGATTGGCCACGTCAAATCCACAGTGTGCCTCAGTTTCCTTTAATTAGTGACTAGTGAACGTAATAATCTAACAGCTACCACATAGCAAAACAGAGCAGTCGCTGCAACTGTTTCCGCTCTCTTAAGATCTTTCCAGCATCTCTGTCCTAAGGAGAAGTTAGCGTAAGCTAGCGTAAGTAATCTGTACTTTAGATGAGCATGATAAACAACTTAGGATGTGGGTAAAAAGGGGGATAAGGTCCTGAATCAGGAGGAAATTGCTTTGCACATGGAAGGTCGTGTGTGAGTGTGAGGGAGCGAGAAAGATTTTGTGTGTAGTGTAGTGCGTGTGCAGACGTGCATGGTGGCATGTGTGTGTGTGTTAGTGTGTAGTGTGTGTAAACCCACATGGGGGTGAGTGGTATGTCTTGTGCACGTGAGCACTTGTGTGTGTGTTGTGTGTGTGTGCGTGTGTGCTGTGTGAGAAGGGCTTACTTGAGCGGCTCGTCGAAGCGGATGGTGGCGGCGCAATGGAAGACGATGTTGATGCAGGCGGTGAGCCGCTCCACGTCGGCGGCGCCGATGCCCAGGCCTGGCTGCGTCAGCTCGCTGCTCACGGGGACGATCTTGCTGTGGAAGTCCGGGTTGTCCTCGCGCACGCGGTCAAACAGCTACAGGAGATGGGAGACAGAGTGTTATGACATCATTTACACACACACACACATACAAACACACATAAACAGACACACATACACACACTCTCGTTCTCTCGTTCTCTCTTTCTCTCTCCCTCTCTGTCACTCACTCACTCACTCACTCACTCACACACACACACACACACATACACACACACACACAAGGGCGTCACCAGCATTTTGAGAGTGGGGGGGGCATATTTTGGCGGGGGGTCTGGGGGTCCTCCCCCCAAAAAATTTGAAAGATGTAGATGCAATTTCCCGCATTCTGGTGCATTTACCATGTTTTTAGATAAAAAATTATCTCTCTCTTTCATTGTTTTTCCTTGGAGTCGGCATGGTCTGCAATTACTGACTACTAAACATAGCACAAAAAGTACAGAAATTTGTGTTTGGTAGATTATTTCTTTGTTGTAACAATGCTTCTCGGCAATAAATCTTATACCGTTGGAAAGCCTGTTTATTTCCCTTTTGAATGGTGCCACATTTGTAAGGAACATGCATTTGGGGGATGAGCAGCAGAGCTGAGTATGTGGGTTGCACCCATGACAAATTTGCCAAAATTGCTAAATGCTAAATAGTTTATTCTTATGTTGGTATTCACTCTTGTTTTGAGTTGTTTAGTGGATTGGATGATTGAACTCTCGATCAGTAACAAGGAACAAACAAGACATATTGGCAATTTTACACTTTATTCATTTAATACACCCTCAGGAGCCTCAGGAGTAGGGATGGGTATCGTTTGGTTTTTATCCGATACCGGTACATAACCGATACTTTTAAAACGATACCGGTGCCTAAACGGTGCCGGAACCGATACTTTTTTTTTTTTTTTAAGCGCAAAGCGACGATTGACAACATTAAAGAAAGGCTTTTTTTATTGCCAAGGCAATTTTTTTTCTTCAAATTGAACAATACATTAACTGTTTAAAGTATATTATAAATATGAATACATACAAAACACTTGGCTTCCAACTACAGCTTCAAACTTTTTAACTTCAAACTATGAACATTATATCAACTGTAAACAACAGTTTATAGTATACTTAAATAAATATAAATAAATACAAAAACAGCTTCAAACTTCTTTTGCAAAAATATGAGCATATTTGCCTTTGGAGTCAAAAATGTATTATTTTGTTTGCATTTATTTCATGAAATTTCACCATTTTATGATTTGTTTATACCTATCTTTTCTATCTTGTTCATAGTTAATCTTGTTACTTGAACACACTGAGTACGAGAAAATGTGTACTGCCCCTTTAAGAGACTACCGTTGGTAGTTTATCTGTCATCTCCGTTTATTTTTCAGTTTTCAGTTGCTGATCTGCCGTTGACTCTTGCCTTCTCTCCCCTCTTTTCACGCAATTATTTTGTTGCATTTGCTGCACGTCGCGATGTTTGAATCTTTTTGTGCGAAATACAGCCACACTTTTGACCGTTTACCTTTCGGTATTTTCTCTGTTAAAAGGTTGATGGCTAGTTCTGTTTGTGCTTGCCTGCTCTTCACTGTCATAAGACTGTTGCTATGAAAACACCAATGAGCGTGAGCGACACAGGACAAAGTTTACATTGGAAGCTGGGGCAGTTTTACATGTGCCCCACGGAATCTGCCTAGCGACCGTGTTCAATTGGCTCAGGCACCGAAATGAAGCACCGAAATCTGCGTTGCATTTCGGTCCGGGTAGGTACCGGTTGCATTGGAACCGGTTCCATATTGGTACCGGTTCTCGGTACCCAACCCTACTCAGGAGCGGGTGGAAGATCCATACGCAGCCACAACAGCCTGGCACCACCTCCTCATGCTGGTCACCAACCTGGTCACACATTGCTGTGGGATGGCATTCCATTCCTCAACCAAGAGTCGTTGCAGATCAGCCATCGTGGTTGTGTTGGTCACTAACACGTACAGCACGCCCAAGCTGATATCAAAAGTGTTCACTTGGGTTGAGGTCTGGACTCATGGTAGGCCATTCCATTCTCTCCCTGATAGTATTAAATGAATAAAGTGTAAAATTGCCAATATTTCTTGTTTGTTCCCTGTTACTGATCGAGAGTTCAATCATCCAATCCAACAAACAACTCAAAACAAGAGTGAATACCAACAGGAGAATAGGAGAATTTTGGAACATTTTTCATGGGCGCAACCCACATACTCAGCTGTGCTGCTCATCCCACAAATGCATGTTCCTTACAAATGTGGCACCATTTAAAAGGGAAATAAACAGGCTTTCCAACGGTATAAGATGTATTGCCGAGAAAATGTCCTTACTTTTTGTGCTTATATATTTATTATGTTCTGGTACTGGGTAAACCCAGACCGATCTGCAATCTTAAATAACATTGAGCTTGGTCTGGTGATAGCCAGGATAATGTTTTGGTGTAATACACAGAGGACTGACAATGACAACTTTGGCACTTTATTCTCCATTTAATGAGAGCAAAATATTTAAAAGGAGGATTTAAAAAGTCGTTAGAAAAACTAGCATGTTAGCTAACGTTAACTCCAGATTAGCTCACAGTTAAAAAACAAACCACCTTCATTTTTTTTTAAGCTACTTGAAAAAAACATCATCGCTTTCTGCCTGAAACAGACGCCTAGGTCTGAACACGGGCAAAAGCACAACATATTTCAGACCCAGAATAAGAAATCAACAAATCCTGTTCCACTTGTAATGGGTAAATAAAGTATGGTATTGCCTAGTGCTAGTTGTAGGTAAATAGCTTGCTTATCTAGCTATAATCATTATGTTTGCAGAAGGATCTTTGTGACTTAATGCTTTTATAGCCAGAGAATGTCTCATAAGGGTGCTTTGGCCACTAAAGGGAAAACTTGGACAACTCTGACTTACTTTCCTCTTCCTCGGAAAAAAAACACCTTATGTCCATCTCGTCTGTGGAACAGCTAGCGCGATCAAACGCTTCGATCAAAGAGTATGGGAGTTGAATCTGGTGCGTGATGTGTAGGAAACCAGGAAAACGCGGAGTGGATTTCTATTGCTATGGGTATTCCTCCTACTGATAAAGTGGAACGGATTTAATTGTGAAGCAATGGAAAGAACGCTGGACTAGTAGACCAGTCACGCACTAATATTTTGATGGCAAATGTGGGGGGGTCCAAACGACTTTTTTTTTAAAGTGAGGGGGACGTGACCCCCCCCAAGTTATATTGTGGCGACGCCCATGCACACACACACACCAGAGACACCATCAACTGAATCAGTTATCAGTAATGAGCCTAGTTCAGTTTAGAGCAATACACAAATCAAATTTAATCATTGAGTCCACTGAAGATATGATTACAAGTCAAGCTCTGGTAGCAGATGGTTCCACTTCACATGATAAACATCAACACTGTAAATTCAAGTTGGCATTAATGATTGCTTGAGCACTGAACTGTGGATGACTCCCTAGTTCCAGTGACTTCTTGAACTTGCAACAACAACTCACACACACACACACACACGCATACACACACACACTGGTGCCAATCGATACCTGCATATTTCCGATCTACCCTGATCTGTGGCAAGTGAAGGGAGGGCAAATGAGACTGCGCTCACGGTGCACCCCACCCCCCTCCCTCTCCCCCATTTAACTCACACAGTGAGCAGGAGAGGCTTCCATCTCTAACACTTACATGTACTGAGCAGGGAAAAAATCAATCCAATCTCCATTACCCAGGTTCACACGGCAGCCTCCCGCCCAGCGACTGATCACATCTGATGGGATCACATTTAGACCGGATCATAACGGCATAACAATTATTATCCACTCAGACTCTCAGGCCAGCTTGCAGATGATGAGGCAATTACTGCACAGCCACTCTGTTTAGGTTCGACTTAGAACGAAAATCCTCAGCCTTAGTGTATAATACAATCAGTGGTACACAACTTGTAAACATTGTGTAACATTGAGGTTAATGTTAATGTGGAGAGTTAGATAACTAAAACTTTGACAACAAGAGGAGATGGGGGTTTGAGTGTTGAGTCCTGAATCTAATCCTACACTACAGGGGCAGGTGCCAAAGGACTGCATGTGTTCAACATTCTGCTGAAGTTTCTCAGCCGCAGTTTCTGTCTGTGGCCAATGAGGCTTGAAGCCACATCGTCAGTACTCATATGTATAGGTCATGTGTCATGTGCCATGTTGGCTACCATGAGGACTGATATTTCACACACTCCCCCACACACGCGCGCACACACACGCACACGCACACGCACACGCACACGCACACGCACACGCACACACACACACACACACACACACACACACACACACACACACACACACACACGCTTGAGTTATGCTGCCTCCTCAATCTCCTTCAGCCCTGTGGACAGCTGGACACCCGTGGGGTCCTGAGGAGCACTTTTGGGCGTCCCTAAAAAAAGCCTTTCATCTTGTGCCCATTAAGATACCTGACAGCCCATCGCTCATGCTGCAGAGGGCAGCGACATCACGCCCCCCACCCTCACCCTCACCCCCACCTTCAACCTCACAGGCAGGCCAAGAAAAGAGGCTACACTGAACTACCGGCCAGCAACACTGGACGTACGACCCTTGACCGATTTCTGGTCAGTCATCTTTTATTCTTTTACAAAATGAAGGCTGCTTTTTTTTATTTTATTTTATTTTATTTTATTTCTAATTTACAAGATAGAAATAATGCAAACAATTAGATGATCATACAGAAAATAGAAAACAGTGCCATGTGCCACGAAAACACACTTTAGTTTCACCAGACTTACTGTTCACATTTAAAAGTACTATAAAATGGGCTTTTCCCAGCATTGGAATTTGACTAGGAGAGTGGGGAACCAAATGCCTACTGCAGTGAGTAGATTTACAGTCCTGAACATAAATCTGCAACACAAATAGTGTGCATAGGTTGAGGAAAGTGATTACAAGCATGTAGCAGCTTGTTAATGCTGACCGTAAGTTTGTACTGAAGAGAAGGACAGTTGATGAAGGGAGACAGAGGGAGAGAGAGAGAGAGAGAGGGAGAGAGATAGAGAGACAGGTGGTCTTGATTTCGATTGAGTTGAGCATGTGGTTGCACATATGAGACCTTGTCTTCCCCTCCTCTCCAGCTTAGAGAAGTCACTGAGTGCACAAATACACACACAAACACACACACACACACACACACACACACACACACACACACACACACACACACACACATACACACACACACACACACACACACACACACACACACACACACACTGATATTATTTCACCTGTTCTCACTCCCGCGTGGTGTCTGGGACAATAATCTGATATCTAAAGAGGATTTAGTGATCTCTGGATCTCTGGTGGGGATTTGCTCTCTACACACTGTGGCCACATTACCCACAAGCCCCAGCGTCTGGCCTCACTCCGGCCCCAAGGGTTGACAGGGGTAGGAAGACAGAGAGGAATACACCCAGATAGAGGGAGACAGGTACTGAGCAGCTTATTGATAAAATGCCTTTATACAGTATTTCATGATGATAAACCATTTGAATTTGAATTTCATAAGAGATTCACTCTCTGTCTGTCCGTCTCTCTCTCTCTCTCTCTCTCTCTCTCTCTCTCTCTCTCTCTCTCTCTCTCTCTTTCACACACACACACACACACACACACGCACACACACACACAGAGTGCGTGCATTGTCGGCTCTAATATTGCCCTGACCAGCAACCTCCTCCCTCAGAGCACAGATGTTGAGTTATGCCACTGACAGCTGTTCACTGGTTCCCTGTCTCTATCTCCCCCCTCTCTCTCTGCATCAGCACATTTTCATACTCTGTCTTTCTCTCTATTCTAGATTCTACAATTTCGCCTGCTCCTATTTCTTTACTCTCCTGTTTTTATCTCCCTCTCTCTCTCTCTCTCATGCTGTTTCTGTGCATCCTCTCACATCATCTTCTCATTTAAAATGCACTTCTTTCTCTAATTCTCTCCCTCCCTCCCTCTCTCTGTGTCTCGCTCCCTCTCTGTCTCTGTCTCTGTCTCTGTGTCTCCCTCCCTCTCTCTTGCTCTCTCTCTCTCTCTCTCGCTCTCTCTCTCTCTGCGGTGTCCAGATTGATGGCCCTGTCCCCTGTGTGGCTCCAGGCCCTCGCTGTGACGTCTCTCCCCCTGACCATAAATCAGTCAGCTGCAAACAGACTGCTCTCATCCTCTGCGTCCAAATGAGATGAGACTCTCTCTCTCTCTCTCGCTCCCCCTCTCTCTCTCTCACACACACATACACACACACACACTCACACACTCACACACACACACACACACACACACACACACACACACTAACACACACATACTGCTACAGCTGTCCACCTTCCAACCTTACAAAGAAAGCTCAAGAGTCCCACAAATACTAAACACAAGTAGATCAAGTGGGAGGACTTGCTCTCTTTCTGTCCCTCTCTCTCAAACCCAGCACCCATGATGCACTGCTGCTCACCCTGTACACTGGCCATCTGTCCACACACTATGCCCGAAGAACACACAGCCAAAACCAACCCTCCAACCAGACACACACGCACACATACACACACACAAACAAAAGGCACAGACACACGTAATCACACAGACTCACCCACATACACACACACACACACAAACACACACACACACACACACATAATCACACAGTGGCACATATACACACAGAAAGCTCTGCTCACACTCATAACACTGCCTCATAACTCCCATTACCAGGGATTACTGCTGCTGAGGTCATGGAGCATATGAAGAACACAGGGAGTCTCCAAGTTAGCACACATTAATAGGCTGCAAATACATGAAATGAGACACGCAGAAACACACGCACACACACACACACACACACACGCACGCACACACACATGCACACACGCGCATGCACACACACTGTCTCCAAAGGAAATGCCAGTACCCCAGCATTGGTCTGAGGCTTTGATGAGGATTGCAGTTATAAATAAGTTGAGGCATATTTTAGGGAGTCTTGTCCGTAAAAATATTTAAAAAACGACCCAAAACCCTAAACCAGACAGTGGAAGCCATGATGACATGGATGACCACAAGCACAAACTTCCCATCACTGGGGCTGAGGTTGCCAAGCAGCAGGGGCAAAGACAGTACAACCAATGTTTTGACTTCTCCCTCCATCTCTCTCTCTCTCTCTTTCAAACACACACACACACACACACACTAGCAGCAGCACCCACACCATTCCAAAGTCTGAATGGTTTAGAGCAGTGGTTCCCAAACTTTTTACAGTCCCGTACCCCTTCAGACATTTAATCTCCAGCTGCGTACCTGAATAATATGTGCCACAAGTGACCCAAACCTTCTAAGGTTGTTGTTTGCCAGCCATCAACAGAACAGAAGACTAAAAAAACATTATTTGCAGACGATTGGGAAGATGAGCGAATTCATTTGACAGGCTACGGAGGTCTGTGTTGAATAGGGGGGCGTGGCCGGAGCGGAGTTCAGCACAGACGTGACATTTTCTCAGTGGTTTTGTTTTCTAATTAATGCTTGTTCATCGTTGCAATCGTTGTTGTGTTCATAAGAAAGAAATACAGCCTTGCAGGACAAAATACAGGGGAATTTGGGCGATTTTGATGCACAAAATGATGTTTCCGTCTGAAAGTTGCAATTCTGTTTCAAACGGTACATTCTGCGAATTCCGTCCGTTTTCTGTTATCGCGGAAATTTTCTCCCCGCGTACCCCCTGAACCACTTCGCGTACCCCTGTTTGGGAACCGATGGTTTAGAGGAAATGGCCCCCCTCTGTATCTGTGTCTTTTTTCCCCTCATTCTCCAAAAATCCCATTCACACTCACACACACACACACACACACACACACACACACACACACACACACACACACACACACACACACACACACACACACACACAGACAGACAGACACACACAGACCAACAGAATGCACACAGATACAGTAGCTAATTCCACTGTAATACTTGAAGTACTGACTGCACTGGAATGGAGACAGTTACTGCGATACAAGCTGTCTATTTCATAGTCCAGCTGAGAGAGCTCAGCCCTGTCTTCTCTGCATGTCGGGGTGGAATCATATGTAGATGTGGGTGCAGACTGAGTGAGTGAGTGTGTGTGTGTCTGCATGGCAGGCCAGACTCAAGACTGGCAAAGACATGCACGGCGCTCTCATTAGATACAAGTGCTATGACTCATCTGTACGAGAGAGAATGAGAGGGTGTGTGAGCATGCTGAAAAGAGAGAGAGAGAGAGAGAGAGAGAGAGAGGGAGAGATAGACGGAGACGGAGAGATAGAGGGAGAGGGAGAGAGGAGAAAGGAGAAAGGAGGAGAATAAGAAAGAGCGAGAATGCTACTACTTTGTTACTACTAGTGGTTGAGACAGAGAGTGAGAGAGAGTGAGAGAGGCCCAAGTCAAACAGGAGGGATTGCCTTCTTTAGCCTCTGGCTGGCTCCTGGCTGCAGGTCTGGTCCTCCTCTCCAGCGTCTCATTATGAAAGCGCCCCGCTGATAGCACCAAAGCCTCCAAAGCGCCCTCACCCCTTCCCCTGCCTGTCAGCTCGTTCGCATCCTCACGGCGTGACGCACAGCCGAGCACAGCCCCAGCAGGCAACACACACAGGGAGAGAGATGAGGGAAGAAAGTGAGAGAGGAAATGAAGGAGAGAGAGAGACATAGACACAGAGATGGTGACAGAGAGAGAGAGAGAGAGAGAGAGAGAGAGAGAATCTTGAGTGCACTGGGGGTCATAGGGTTCGCAGGGGTCAGATGAGCCTGCTCATTGTTCCTGTCAGAGAGTCAGAGAGGAGCATTGTGGGATACTAGTGGGGGTTATCTGTGAGGAGAGCTGTTTCTGTGCCAGGCTGCTACTAGTGGCCTTTATCGCCACTAGCTCCATCTGTACCACTGGCATCAATAAGTTAACAGAATGTGTGTGTGTGTGTGTGTGTGTGTGTGTGTGTGTGTGTGTGTGTGCGCGCGCGCTTGCCTGCTCCTGTGTGTGCGTGTTTGTGTGTGTCTGGGAACAATAGCCTCTCAGTCCACTACTGGCAGCCCAAGACCTTTCTTAGGGCCAGAGGAGTGATGGTTTGGCTCCACTGGTCCGACTGCTTGGGCTAACTCTGTTTGTAGCCCTCCTGCACCGTCTCCTGCTCTCTAAGTGTCTGCTTCTCCACCTTCCTCCACCTTCCTCACCTGCCCCCTCATACTGACTTCACACAGTGACTCCAGGGGTAACATTGGAAAAGGTTGGTGATGCCATGCAAGCATTAACTGTATCGTAAAATGAAGCGAGTCCAGCGAAATGATCTCAGTGTCCTTCTCAGTATGTCCTCAGCTCCCCCTAAAGTCACAAGCTGAATGATTATGAGAAGGTTGATAAGATAACGAAAGGAACTGATAAAAAAAGACAAGGACACTTAAGAGACATCCTTCTAGAAACGTCAGGTCATGAGAACCTGAGAACGCAGAACCTCTGAGTGATGAAGAGGAAGGAAGAAGGTTAGAGGACAAGAACGGACATTGAAAAAAGGAGAGACCAGCACAACAAAACAAAGTCTTAGGGTTCTTCATAGACTATTATCCACTGAAAAATGTTTTACCTTCAAGGAAAATGTCTAAGAAATATTTGAAAGGGTTACTCTAGGGACACACTGAGGAACCTTTCGTAATAAAAAACGAACAAAAGCTATTCATCCATAGGGCCTGAGGGAGAGGGAGAGGGAGAAGGAGAGGGAGAGGGAGAGGGAGAGGAAGAGGGGACTGGGACATGTCTGTACCTCTCCTCCTTCTTTGTGGATGTGATGCGTCTGTCCCTGCACTAATGGCTCTTGCATCCAGAGATGGCAACCTGAGCTGGCCACTGGAACCTCCACTCTCTCTCTCTCTTTGTCTCTCTCTTTCTCTCGACATTACTCCCTCTCCTCGCCCCTCTCCCTCTCTCTCTTCACCTCTATTCCCCCCTTTTAATTTCTCGTGTCTTCCTCTCTACCCTCTCTCTCTCTCTCTCTCTCTCTCTCTCTCTCTCTCTCTCTCTGAATAGAGCAGACTCCTGAGCCCCAGAGCAGGGCTGTCCTCTGGCTGGCAGACGAGAGAGGAGGTTGGGCAGGACATGGCCCTTCCAGCCCAGAGAGACAAGGAGGGGGGGGGGGGGGGGGGGGGGGGGGGGGGGAGTGAGGGAGCGAGTGATAGATACTGAGAGAAAGGGATAAAGAGCATGAAAGGGAAGGTAGTTGAGGGGAACGAAAAAAGGGAAGAGGAAGAGGGCAGATAAAGAGAGAGAGAGAGAGAGAGGAAGAGTGAGGGAAGAGAGGGAAAGTGATCATGAGAAATAGGACATGCAAGTAAAAAAAAGAGAGAAAGAAAGAGAGAGAGAATGGCGGCATATGAAGGCAGAGAGTGAGGGGGGGAAACTGTCACATCTCCCTCCCTCCAACCCCTTCCTGCCTTGCTGTAGGCCCCTGGGAAAAGAATTACAGCGTCCTCAGATTGCATTAAACACGCGTGACAAGACATGACTCTCACACACACTCACACACACACACACACTCACACACACACACACACACACTCACACACACACACTCACACACACACACTCACACACACTCACACACACTCACTCTCACACACTCTCACACACACTAACACACACACACACACACACACACACACACACACACACACACACACACACACACACACACAAACTCTTGAGGTGTGAAATGAATAAACGGAACTGAACACAGGCTGCTTCTGTTGTTTCTGTGCATTTTCATTGGCCTCATTTTGTGCAGCACGCTGTTTTCTGACAGGACAATAAGATAAGACATCTCAAGGTGAGATTCTCATGTTGGAGAGGGGAGCTGTCATGGCTACACACACACACACACACACACACACACACACACACACACACACACACACACACACACACACCAAGCAAAACTATTTTAGATCTTTGAAGGTGGCAGCAGAAGCCAAAAGGAATGAGAACACAAGTCTCTTCCACTTTACATTCTCTCCCAACAATTTATTTTTAAATTTTAAATGGATTCCCTCTTTCGCTTTGTATCCTAACATCATAACAAAGGGGCTGAAACATCCAGTGGCAGAGGGCTGGTGGATTAGTTGTCATTAAAAACACACACACGGGTGAGCATAGCTCACACATGAAAACACACCCTGCGCTGTCATAGAGGAAGAGAGAGAGAGAGAGGGAGAGGGAGAGAAAAAGATGATGCAATCGTAGGTCTTTTCAGGGCTGCTTGTTGTGATCTGACCGCTTTCAGCGCAGGCAGAGAGGAAAACACAGGGAGAAACAGAAAGAGAAAATGAAGGCGAGGTGAGAGATGAGGAGGGCGATATACTGGCTCAGGTCTTTTCAGGACTCTTTATTGTTAAAGCTGCTCCTCTCTTACCCTGACCAAAGGCAGACTGACAGAGAGAGAGATAAACAGAATGAGAGAGAGAGAGAGGGAGGGAGGGTGGGAGAGAGAGGGAGGGAGGGAGGGAGGGGGAGATGAGGGAGGGAGGTGGACAGATACTCCCTCTCAGGTTCTTTCATTGTCATCCTTGAACTCTTACAGGAGGGAGGGAGGGAGTGATGCGGAGGAAGCGAGGAGGAGGAATAAAAGATGGGTAGAAGAGAGATACAAGCTCCAACTCAAGGTGCAATAAGGGGGAGAGCCATAGGCACAGGTAGACAAGAACAGACCAGGGGGATTTGAATTCAATTCAATTCAGTCCAGTCAGATCAATACAATGGTTTTCTTACATTGCCAAAGCAAAACATTTCAACTCTAAGTTTAAACAGACTGATACAACTCTCACTTTCTCTTTCTCTCTTCTCCATTTCTTCCCGCTGCTCTCTAAGCTCTCTCCCAGCGGCTCATGTCAGATTATACTGCCAGAGAGAGAGCCTTCATCCAGGCTGGGAGAGGTCCGCACAGCCCCCTGGCAGGCAGCTTCCCCGGAGCTGGGTCTTACACAGAGAGGGACGGGGTCATCTTCAAGGACGCATTACACACCAGCGCTCCAAACGACAAAACCATGGCATTCGAGCTGGGCCTGTCAATTGGGTTACAGCGAACCGCCACACTTAGTAAATACATTTGCGGGGGATCAATATGTGGCTGAGGATTAAGGAGCCGGCAGAGATGGAGGAGCCTGTAAGGAATCTCTGATTGCCCACACCCATATCTCCTCACCACTGGGAAAAAGTGGCCCCTGTGGCTGGAAGGGCTGCATTACTGTCAGGCCAGAGCCAAGCGGACTTGGGGGGACAAACCCTGACAAGATGCTGGGAGGGGGGGGGTCTCGGGATGGCCTGTCATACCAAATAGCTTGTAGCCTCTGCAACCTAATGTAACCCGTGTGTGTGTGTCCGACGGCCCCTTTTGCTCAGGCCTCTGTGGCCGACCTCAGGGGTGTGTTCAGGAGGTGGGCAGGGTCACCAGGGCCCCTGGGTGCTGAGAGCTGAATGCAGTGCAGTGGAAGAGGAGGCAGAGAATGTAGCCCCGGGGTTATGGCAGGACATGATGGCGATGATGAGCTTCTAATTATACTCGGTTGGGCACTAAGTGCCTGACGTGCGCAGTTGCACACACATGGCAGACATGCACACACACACACACACATGGCAGACATGCACACACACACAACAGAGGTGTGGGCATAGGACTATCCCAAATGGTATTTGTTGACAGATGCCGTCATCACCTTACATTCTTGTACTTCACGTGAGAGCTGTTATAATTAGGCTAAACACACAAACACACACACACACACACACACACACACACACACTGGACACACCTCCATATTACTATACCAAGCACAAAGTACTACTTCTTGTCATGACGTACATCATGTACGTCACATGAGGTCTTGCCTCTCAAATAATTAGACCACACACACACACACACACACTCTCCTCCCATAGATACCTTCCATCTGCATACCAGTGCACTGAATCTATTTCAGTTGAATCAGCAGGAGATCAATAACACGCCTTACATTCAAAAGGGTAAGTAATTACATAAATGAATAATTCAGTTCCCCACTGCCATCGCTGCCTTTTCTTTCACTTTATTTATATCTCTCGCTGCTCCCTCACTGGCTCGCTCACAAACAGCGTCTGTTGAATCAGACCTTTGTGTTCATTCACTTTCTAAGACCTCTGAGGAGGTTTTTGTACGGTTTTCTTCTTCATAATGGAAGCTGGGTAAGGGATATGCTGCCCCGCTGTTCTGGAATCAGAATCCCTGTCCTGTCTCCTTAACCTTTGACTGTTCTGGAATCAGAATCCCTGTCCTGTCTCCTTAACCTTCTGTTCTGGAATCAGAATCCCTGTCCTGTCTCCTTAACCTTTGACTATGTGAGTCAAAACGAGGAGGCTGGCCTTGGAACAGTGAAAACCCCCCACTGTTCTGCTTCCTCCAGAGGCCATCAGCAGCCCATTCACAGGGCCTGTGTGCCGTGAGAGAGCTAGGCTGAGAGGGCCGTGTCGATAAATTCCCTTGAGTTAAAGTTTCCTGTGGAACTTTAATTTGATTGGCCTTCGTGTGCTCGCACCTGCCATATTTTCTTTTTTGGTCTGTAGAACTTTCTCCTCAGAACCGATTCCTCCCTTCCCCCTCATTACCCGGCTGGTTCTGTAACTCTCCTATCGGCGTGCTACAGATTGTCTGGTTCTGTAACTCTCCTATCGGCGTGCTACAGATTGTCTGGTTCTGTAACTCTCCTATCGGCGCGCTGCAGATTGTCCGCTCCTTCTCCTGGCCTCAGCATATTCTGTAGCGATGACACTGTAGTAGCTCACAGATAGACCAACCTGTCCAGGCCAGTCGGCTGTGATGCTGACACACACAGGACATTCGGAGAGGCTCTTTCTGTTGAATGCCAGATTTGTCCCGGTGGAGCGTGTGCCTGGCAGGAGGAGGAGGACGGCCCGGTGGTGGTGAGGCAGTGATGACTCCGGTGGTGGCCGGGGACGCTGCGGTGTAATTGAGCTGATTTGCTTCGCACAACCGCAATCTCCGGGCGGCCTAATTACACCCCTCCTCGTCCATCCGCCGCATGCCACAATCCGTCGCCTCCCTCCTCCACCTCCTCCTCCTGCGTTGAACCAACCACCCTGGCATGAAAGCTGTAACAACCAGTGAGTGGGCATCGTGCCAAGGCCCACAGCCATGGGCATACTGCCAGCAGAGGCGGCGGTGGTAGCAGAAAGGTGCCCGTCATAAGGTGGCACACGAGCCCCGGAAACACCCAGTTGCTGTAATCGGTTACCTGCTGAAACGAGCATATGTCCAGATGCTCCTTCTGTTGTCACGAGTCAAACATAAAACGGATGTTGATGCTCCCTGCGCCAGCTGAAGACTGCAGTGGGCATCAAAACACATACCCACGCGTGGCTGGCAGAGAGTGGCTTATATTTGCTGCCATTCAGTGCTGCGCTTTCTGAACTTGGCCGGCACGTTCTCACCGACACAACTTTAAAAAGCATTCTATCAAACCAGGAACCAAACACAGACAATGCTGAGAGAGAATGTTGAAGAAAAACTAATAATGTGCAAAGCATTAAAAGTAAGCTGAGGAGAGAACAGACCTTTTTTCTGTGAGCCAAGATACCAAGCACAAAACTGGCACAAATATAAAGTATCTGTAAATAAGTGAACACATTACTGTGTATACTGCACATGTAGAATGTTTCTCTACAACAATGCTTCCTCTTTCATGTTTTTCAAGTAGGCAGGCAATCACTCTGCACTGTAACCCCCCCACACACACACACACTGTGACTTTCTCTCTCGTGTCAGGACAAAAAGAGATCAGCGAGGCACGGCTTTACACCATGTCATGTCACGATCCAGTCAGTCAGTCAGTCAGTCTCCACGGCGACACCGGAGCCCTCCCTCTGCTATGGAGGGAAACACAAGCCCCAGAGTCCAGAGAGAGCAGAGGAGTCAATCATTTATAAATATTTACATTGTGGGACAGACAACATCTCGCTGGACCATCAGGCTGGGGGGGGCAACTGAGTGTATAGAACGACTGGGAGGGGAGTGTGTGTGGACGGATATGGAGAAGATGCTCTGAGCACATAGCTCATAACCCCCCCATGCTTCTTCGTCTGTCAAAAATCAATAGAGCTATTCATTGATTTAAAGGTCGTTTGTTAGGTACAGTAAATCCTCAGTAGAAGACTTGCATCCCTGCCTCCATCCATACAGCATCCCCACACTCACATAGACCATATAGGCCTTACATCCCACTGACACAGACACAGACACAAAGACAGAGACAGACTGATGCTCAGAGATAGCAAGACACTGTTTCAGCAGTTCATTCTGTCTTCTTAATAAGACTCACCATAAGATCACAGCTCTAAACACATATGAACACACACACACACACACACACACACACACACACACACACACACACACACACACACACACACACACACACACACACACACACACACACACACACACACACACACACACACACACACACATTCACTCTCTCTCTGCCAAATTGAAATTCAGACAAGCTTTATTGGCATGACTTTGTAACAGTTTTGCCAAAGCAATGCAATGGAAATACAATACAACAACATGTGATACATAAACATATTTGACATTGAGTGTAGGTAATAAAACAATTACATATGCATATAGCATTAATTATAATAGTAATAATAATAGTAATATATATATATTATATATTATAAAATAATGAATACATACATTGTTGTCTTGTGGGTATCCCTTAAATCATGGCAGGAGGTGACATATCGTGCTGCTGTTGGTATTAGTTACGGCTGTTCTCCTAATGTTACCTAAATTTCCCTCAGGATTAATAAAGTATCCATCTATCTATCTATCTATCTATCTAATGTACATTTAGTATTTTTTTGGTTTGATCATTTGGGATTCTGGGATTTTTAGTAAGGGAAGAGAACTGAACAAATTGTTTCATTCCTACCACAATGCAGCAGGAAGTGTTCCTTGCGTGCAGAAGGAGCATATTCTTTCTACCATGTTTGTCTGTGACGACCTTTTCCAATGGCTTGTGTGTCTTCCTCATGTCAGATAAATATTCTGCAATTTTGTGTTCTATTCTTTTTGCGACGAGTGATGTCATTTTCTTTTTTCTTTTTTTTAGGGCACCCTTGTGTATCTTCTGCACCAAGAGCAGAACATAGAAACATTTCTCTCTCTCTCTCTCAAACACACACACACACACATACACACACACACACACACACACACACACACACACACAGACCTGCCCCCCTGAAACTCCAGGTCCTGATCATCATCAATATGTCACCAGGACAACACCATGCCAGCCCAGTCCCTGACGAGAGCCATCCAAACGACCACAACAGGCTACAAATTCAGCACAGCCACTGAGATAAACAATGCCTGCCAAATCCAAACCCAATCCCAGTCTTACTCCATTTCATTGCCCCCTGGTCCCATCTCCACAAAGGCAACAATCTGAAGAAATCAATAGTGGGAATAACAAAGTACTTCTGCACTGAGTGTGTCTAGGCTGCAGCCTTTAACGACTCCTTGAAGAGTCATAGAGATTAAGTATCAGGTATAAAGCAGATCATATTTTTTTGCGAAAGCAGGCTACAAAAGACATTTCTGCTATGAGAAAAAAAATGTTTTATGGACTTGAATGTTTATATAGTTTTTTGCCGTATTGCCAGCTGCATTGATGCTCTCAGACTGTCGTCTATCTTGCCCTGTAAATAATTTTGAAATAGCAGGGCATATCAGTGTCTTCCATCCGCTCTCTGCTGAGAGAGGGAGGGGCTCTAGGTGTGGTGCCCACATCGCTTTGCTCTGCAGCTCTTATAAGACCAGATGTGTAGAGGAGCAACTGGAAGAGTGTGTGTGTGTGTGTGTGAGAGTGAGAGAGTGTGTGTGTGA
>NC_045167.1:15462532-15467532 GCF_900700415.2 Clupea harengus | reverse complement strand
ATACAGTAGAGCGCCACTGACAACTGAGACTCTCCACCTGGGAAGAGGATAGGAGAGAAGCAAAGAGGGAAAGGGGGAAAGACAGAAAGAATGAAGAACAAAATAAAGAAAGAAAGAATGAAAGAAAGCAGACAAGTAGACAGAGAGATGAAAGAAAAAAAGAAAGAAAGAAAGAAAGAAAAAAAGAAGGGTAGAATCACGTCATTCTGCCTGTCCCCTTTCCAGGTCGGGGTATGCCACGTCTGAGGACCTCTTTCAAATGCTGCAGCGGCTGCTTGTTGCCTAGCAACAAATGTTTGGAGTGACACTTGAGAGGTTGTGAAATAAAATTTAAAAAAGCGAGGGATGGATGGAAAGGAGGTAGATAGCAAAGTGGAGAGAAGGAGTCAGTTAGAGTTAAAGGACATATCGCATCCCCTCTCCTCCACTCTGTCTGAACCCCTACTCCTCCTCCTCCTCTCTCCCCATCAGCACTAATCTCTCCAGCTTAGTGAACCACACAGAGAGCAGAACAACCTCACAGCTCCACTCACTACATGATTCACTCTCAAAGACTTCTGTCGCACATTAAACATCTGACGGAACATGCCGGGGAGACCTCTCATTCTCTCGTCTCTCGTCTCTTTCATGGTTATGTCCCCAATGTTACGAATGGTGGGTGTTGTGCAGGACTCAATTGCACGACTCAGCACAGGGGTAGATTTAAAGGGTGAAACGTTTTACTAGCCGGGTTTGGTACACAGGTAGGCAGTCCAAGAATTGCAAACAAAACCAAACAGGGAATAGGCAGGAGAATAGTTGTAGGACAGGCAGAGGTCAGAAGCACGAGTAATCACTTTAACAAGGAGGAAGCGCTAAACGCTAGGAACACGCGGACCAGCGGGGGGAAAAACAAGGAACATACCCCATAACAACAATTTACAAAGACGCAACGAGAAACAAGAAAACAAGGACTATATATACACACACAGGCAACAGATAACGAGGGACAGGTGAGAACAATCAAGGCGGGGCAGACAAAGACACAGGTGGACTAAACAAGGGGAATTAACAGGACACAGGTGAAACCAATAATACAAACAAACCGGGAGATTGGGAACAGGTGAGGGGTGGAGACACGGACAACAACAAGAGGGCACATGGCATAGACAAACAAACATAGGAAAGCACATGGCGGGAACAAGGAAGCACGAGGACAAGACAAGGGAACAAACATGTGACACCACAAGGGAGACAAACGCAGAAATTACACACAGACAGAACACAGACCTAACACCCAAAGCGACCGTATGAATTTCAATCATGCCAGGACATCAACATCCACCCACCTTATGGTACATGAACATTTCCATCTCACCATGATCTCTTCATGTCTCTCTTGTCTCAGCATGATCTCGTCATGTCTCTCTTGTTATGACACCCTGTACATCTAAATGACAGTGAGCATGAGGACTGTCTGCCTAAAGTCTACCCCCCCCCCCCCCCCCACTCATCTCCCCATTATAGCTGGGCTCTGCCACTGGGAGGGAGAGAGCTAATAACTAATTAGGCCTTGAGAAATGCCTCCAGGTCCCGAACGCTCCGACAGGGTTCACCTTGGGAGTGTGGTGACGGTGGAAAGGGAGACAGATACACATACACTGCACACTAAAATGCAAACACGTGCAAACACGTACACACACACACACACACACACACACACACACACACACACACACACACACACACAGACACACACACACACACACACACACACTGACGCCTCATTAGAGCAGCATTTCCTGTGGGATAAGCAGGCTGCTGGAGCGCTCCGGTCTCCACAAAATACTTTTTTCTCTCCCTGGCCAGCAGAGGCAGAGGCCTTAATGAAGTTAAGTTCCCCTCGATTGATGCTCGTCAGAGGCACTTAACGATTTTCTTGCAGGCTGTCCGTGGTGGAGGTGAGTCTATGTGAATGTCTGTGTCTGTGCATGTGTGTGTCTCTCTCTGTGTGTGTTGGTGTGTGTGTGTGTGTGAGTCAGTAACAGCTCAATGTTTCAAGCTACACTAGTGGATCTTATTCTACAAAGCCCATTAACCCCAGTCAGCTAATTTACCAATCACGGCCAGCTTTCCATTCCAGCTGGCAAAGTTCTCTCTCTCTCTCTCTCACTCACTCTCCCCCATTCATCATTGAGATGTCTCTCTCTCTCTCTCCCATTTATCATTGAGATCTCTTTCTCTCTCTCTCTCTCTCTCTCCCATTTATCATTGAGATCTCTCTCTCTCTCTCTCTCTCTCTCTCTCTCTCTATATATATATATACGTATATATATAAAATCATTCCTCCCCCTTTCTAGAGTCGCTGAGATGAGAAACTAATTTCTCTACTCTGTGTTATTATTCTGCATTAAAGATCTGTGTATGCCCCTGCTCAAACTGCTTCTTACTTCCTTCCTTCCTTCCGTCTTTTACTCCCTCTCATCCTCTCTCTCTCTCTCTCTATTCTTTTCATCTTCGTGACAATTATTGCTCTAGGAACAACACTAACATGAGTGTGTTGAAATGTTACAGCACCCTACGGCAGGTGTGCATGCGTAAGGGTGCCCGGGTGGCAGTCGCCATAGCAATGTGGTAAAAGTGCTTTTGTTATGTGTTCATAGGGAAATATCTCTCATAGTCTGCCACATTCAAATCCTGTCCCTTTGCTGAAACTCTGATAGAATCACACAGGCAAGAGGCCACAATCATTGTGGGTATGCCCAGCACAGTGCCTATGATAGCCTGACACACACACACACACATATGTCATTGTTAAAGTCATCTTGGCCTACGCCAACCCTTCTCTGTTAACTGTTCCTGGAGAACAAGGCGAATGAAAGATGTTCTTTGAGACTTTGCAACGAGCTAACAGATGCTACATACACGAGAACACACTGAGGGACTTTCATTTCATCACACTGCCTCACTGGTTTGAGGTGTGCAGTCATAATACACACACACACACACACACACACACACACACACACACATCCCCCCATGATTTACACCATGCATACACAATGTCAACCATGTAACCACCTTTCTCTCTCTCTCTCTCTCTCTCTCTCTCTCTCTCTCTCTCTGTCTCTCTCTCTTTTGCGCTCACACACATACACACACACACACACACACACACCCACACACACAAACATACACACACACAAACAAATCTCCAACCACCTCGTGCACCACATGTGAAACCCGTCGTCACCCTCCTTCCCCCCTACCCACAACCCACCTTGCACTCCATCATGGCGGCGACGCGCTCCTGCATGGACTGGCCTGCCTTGGGCCGCACCAGCAGGTAGAGGGCGCTGACGCGCGGGCACGAGCGCAGCATCTTCTCCACCAGCACCTTGCCCATGAAACCTGTGGCCCCCGTGATCAGCACACTCTTCCCCGCATAGTACTCGGCGATGTGGGACGAGGCCATGGCGGCTGCCTCTGCCTCTGCCTTAGCCGGAGCGTTAGCGTTAGCGTTAGCTTTAGCGGTAGCGGCGCTGCTGCACTCCCTCGCTCGTCCTGGTGGTGGCGGTGCTCCACGTCGCAGCCTGCACCTGTTAGCCCCTGTGCAACAACACAAAAGACAGAGAGGGTCAGCGAGAGTGAAGGAGGGAAAGAGAGAGAGAGTAATAGAGAAGAGTCAAGAGTAAGTGAGATAGAGAGAGAGAGAGAGAGAGAGAGAGAGAAAGCAACACGGATGTGTGTATGTGCGAAGGAAAGAATGTGGGGTGGAATTAGACCAATCCTGACAGCGGTTCCAGCAGCGTTTGCCTTTGAGTAGCGCTGGAGCTCCATCTCCCTAGCATGCTGCTACACCTCGCCTGTGCTATGACTCATGTCCGCTGCTACACCACGCCTTTGCCATGACTCATGCCCGCAACTACTCTCACAGGCACAGGAGAGCGGGAGAGCAGGGGACGGGGGGTGGATGTACAGATATCAGTGACATTCTACATAAACATCCCACCCACACACTGCAGAGTACGATGAGAGATCAGTCGGAGGGTGAGGGTGGGGGTGGGGTTGGAGACGGAAGGGGGTGGGTGCCTGTGGATGGCAATGCGGCCGATGCCCTCTGTTCATGACAGAGGGCAGAGGACACACACACACACACACACGGTGGTGGCTCAACTGCACCAGATGAATATTCATCAGCCGAGCCAGCTCAGTTCAGCACTCGGGCATGTTGCATAATCACCCTGTCGCTAAACTACTGACACAACAGATGCAAAAGCGCCCGTTTTGCTTTTATAAAAGCAGTTATTTAATCTAACAAGAGGAGCGGGAGGTTGGAGCGGGCATGGGGAGGAGGATTTGGAGATGTGTGTGGGTGGAGGAATTAGTTGGGGTAGGACCGGGTGTAGCTTAGGACCGGGTGTAGCTCAAGGCCTTACTGCAGATTCACACAGTGAAGTTCTTGTGTAAAATGCAGAGGTCCTCCATCATGAGCTCAACACACATGCCTTCACATGCTAAACTTAGCTGTATAGCATAGAGCATCAGACAGCATCTGCATCAAAAGTATCCATCTATCTATCTATCTATCTATCTATCTATCTATCTATGTATCAGATTTACGGCTACTCCGTCCTCGTGCACCGGTAGGTCTATCACAATGTGTCTCTGTGGAGAAGGTGAGGTGCAGAAACCGGATGGTGTAGTTTTGATTCAATTCAATTCAATTTTATTTATATAGCGCCAGAACAATAAAATTGTCTCAAGGCGCTTTACAGAGCCCAGAGCCTAGACCCCCTTAGAGCAAGCACAATGGCAACAGGGGCAAGGAAAAACTCCCAGTTAATCAGGAAGGAACCTTAAGCAGTACCACAGCACATAAGGGGGGACCCATCTGTTTGATGCCAGTGTGCCGTGGGTAATCAATGCCTTGTATTTTCTCAACCCCTCTAACAGCACCACATCCAGAGAGGGCCTTGTGTCTAAGGGCACAGCTGGGGATGCCAGCTCCTGGGAGGTGG
>NC_045167.1:15427532-15457532 GCF_900700415.2 Clupea harengus | reverse complement strand
TCCACTGTGGCACTTTCATTCACAACCACTGCTGGGCTGAGCTTGGGCGTGAGAGCTTGGTGTGCCGAGGGAGTTCAACTTGCAGGTTGGTGCAATTTCTGCAAGTTAAGTGAAATTCTTCTCCACCTTCCTCTCTCTCTCTCCCTTTCTCTCTTTTGCTCTCATTCTATCGAGTAGGATTTTGTTGTTTCAGGCACTCAGCTACTTTTCTGCCCTTTCAACCGCTTCCAGAGTGTCTCTTTGGTGTGTTCTAGCTGCCGGTCTCACCCAGCAGGGGGCGGGGGGCTGGGAGAGAGAGAGAGAGAGAGAGAGAGAGAGAGAGAGAGAGAGAGAGAGAGAGAGAGAGATGCAGGGCCACACAGGGCAACATCTCACCTCGGCTCCACAGCCTTTACTGAGGGGGCAAGACAGAGAGAGAGAGAGAGAGAGAGAGAGAGGGATGAGAAAAGCAAAGAGTGCAAAAAGAGGTATAATACAGAAAGAAAGAGCAAACGAAAGAAAGAAATTAAGAGGGGCATGATCGCAAGAGGGAGAGAAGAGGCAAAATGGAAAATGAAGGAATGAGAGTGTGTGTGTGTGTGTATGTGTGTATGTGTGTGTGTGTGTGTGTGTGTGTGTGTGTGTGTGTGTGTGTGTGTGTGTGTGTGTGTGTGTGTGTGTGTGTGTGTGTGTGTGTGTGTGTGTATGTATGTATGTGTGTGAGAGAGAGAGAAGGGGGGGGAGTGAAAGAGACTGGATGGTTGCTTACAGTCTGAGGAATTACCTCAAACAAAAGCCCCTCAAACAGGAGCAAACAAAAGCGAAAGGAATTAGACAGAGGCCATGACTGCTGGTAATTAAGAAAACATAAATCCTATTGAATGGCTGAGAGCGCACTGCTACACACACAAAACACTAAGGCTTGCTCTCTCACACACAGACACACACACAGAAAAACACATGCACACACACAAACATCCAGCCCCTAACTGCAAAGCTTCCTTGGAGTGAATGAGGGAAAGAAGAGATGGCAAACCGCTCAGTGTGTCACCACAACACATACTGCTACTAGGGGGCAGGGGGAGGGTGCAAGGCTGTGCCAACCTGGAGACGACTCTGATCCGGTGCCCGCTCAGCAATGATGGCACGTCCCATCCAAGCCATAAACACCGCCAACCTCTTGGGTTTCAGCTGCACCCGCTGCCAACTGGGCCCTATCGCATCCAACAAGCTGGCACCGGGCCCCTCCGAGAGGGCACAGCACAAGAGGCCGTGCCCTATTTATTACTGTAACCAGACTCAAAGACTCATGGTCTGAGAGAGAAAGAGAAAGAGAGAGAGAGAGAGAGAGAGAATCCTATTCTGGCCAATCAGGCAAAAACACATCCCCGAGCCAAAGGGGTAAAGAGATATGTGTAACAGAGAAAGATGTGTGAGATGAAAGACAGATTAAAGAGGGATGACAATGAGAGAGAGAGAGAGAGAGAGAGAGAGGTGATCAATCCATTACACAGATCCAAACTATCTCCTCTATGGAGTACACTGAACATCCATCCACTGTGGCAATGTTATTTAGGTAACCTGAACTGCCAAAACAGTCCAAGAGGCCAAAATTATCTCACCATTCTCCTAGCTGGAATTTCAAGAGTGTGAAGAATCCAGCAACGCTGAAGTTTAAGGAAACCGATACATTTTGGCACACTGGCCTTCATAAAGGAATCCTTTCTGAACTCATCTTCACAAACATGAGAGACGTCACATCTCCAGGAATCACCTTGCACTCACAGGAAATGAGGACAGAGGAATGCGAGCGATTCCGAAAGTGGCGGCTACCTCCCAGCACAGACACTGTAGCCCGAGGGCAAATCCACCCAATCAACCTTAAGCATATCATCTCAGACAAATGAACATGTTAGGAGCTAATGCTACACAGGCGGTGGTGGAAATCACTGTCAGGTAAGCTCTTTGTTCCTTTGGCTTTCAGAGTGGTGATTGACTTGGGGGATGAATGAAGCCTGTTTGTTTGTTTGCTTGATGCTATCCATCCATCTGTTTGTCTGTCCATCCAGTGTCCATATCACGCCTGGAGATGGGAAACCTTCCCTGTCTTAAAGGCCAATATAAACCATGCAAACACACGTATACACACAAACACACAATACACACACCACATAAACCGACACACACACACACACACACACACACACAGACACACACACACACACACACACACACACACACACACACACACACCACATAAACACACACATACACATTAGCAGGTAGGACATAAGGGGCTGCTGTTCAGCCGACTGTGTGTTAGAGGCAGCATTCCACAGCGATGCACCTCCTGATTAAGATGCAGCTCTCGCCACGGCACCCCTCCACTCCCTATGCGCTCTATGTAGGTCAGTCCTAGCAAATCTTTCTTTTTATGGTGACTTATATCGAGAGAAAAAAAGAGAAAAAACAGAGAACACAATACAGACAGTGTTACAAAAACATCTCCCGTGGAGTTCTGAGAGGCATTCGTTGGTGCGATCGTGCCATTAACGGCGGCACACACAGGCTTCATTTCAGGATATTTATTTTTTATTCCTCTGCTGCATTGCATGTGTGGGCGTCTTAATTGGTAATTTAATTAGAGTGAATTGCAGGAGATGTGTAAAATGGGACCTGTCAAGCCCTCTGTCCTCCCCTTGCCAGTCTTTTCATTTCCCCTGAGTTCATTTGCGCTGGGCTCTATCAGCAGGCTGCTTTTGACACAGAAATGTGTAGGATAACAAAGTGTTTTTTTCCCCAAAGCTATATTGTATCCTTACCCAAATTGATTTCTGTGTGTGTGTGTGTGTGTGTGTGTGTGTGTGTGCAACTGGGAGTTCATTATGCAAATGCTTGCAGGTGTGTTTGTCTCTCTGTGTATCAAATCTGTGTAGGTGTGTTTATATGTATTGTTTATTATTCACATGCAAATGTGTTTGTGTGTGAGTGTGCATTTGCCTTCTCATTCCCAAGTGTGTGTGTGTTTGTGTGTGTGTGTGTGTGGAGTATATGGTTACGTTCTGGATGCGATAGGGCTGATTCTGTAATTACAGCTGTGGGTAGTGGCTGGGTGAGCTGAGGCACACAGTGTCATTTACTCGCTGCCCGAAAACCCCCATCGTGTCCCGGGACGGTGTTGTCTCAATGCACAGGTCAGGTTCTACACAGCTGCCCTTCATCGGCCCAATCAATACGCAGCAAAGGAGTCAGAGCCACTATTCTATTCTTCTATTCTTCCCCAGGCAGTCTTGTAGAGACTCCTAGCCTTCCATATCCTTTATGTTGCTTTGAATATATGTTAGTAGGGAGACATATTTATCCTGGATACAGTCAACCCCCACATACATGCACGAATGCACATGTGTGTGTGTGTGTGTGTGTATGTGTTGGCATGTGTACATAAATATACCATCGCATGGCATTTCAGCACACACACACATACAAGCTGCTGGCAAGTGGCACAGGGAGGCGAGTGCCAACAGGCCTGTGAACCGGCTGGCATGCGTATGCCCACGATTCCCGACACGCATATTCAACACGCATGACGTGATAATGCTGCACACAACATGGCAGAGTGTGGGGGAAATGTTCCGGATTGTTCCCTAGCATAACTGAGGCCTTGAGGCTCCACGAGCGTGGCCCACAATAATGATCTGTTTTTAAACAGGCCCGAGGCTTAGAGCTAACGTTAACGTCCCACACTAATGAGCTTAATCAAAGTGAGAGTGATGATGAAAATGTTGCCTTCAAAACATGTCGGCACAAGCCCTGGCCACTGCATCCACTTCCAAATGGAAACACAAAGTGTAGGTCTTCAAGCAGACGCACAATGTGGCCTAAATGGGTTAAATGCGGTGTGCCAGTGTGTGTCTTTATCAGGTCACACCCTAAGTGCAAAGGCACAATGAATCATTTGGTGTTTAACACTATGACACTTTCATTGGGTACATACATTTTGAGACTGGGTGTTGACAAAACGCAGATGAAGGGCTCCAGGTTGCTGGAGGTGCTGAGGTGAGCAGGGTACAGCCAGCCCCAACTAAAGGTCACCAAGAGGCTGCAGTTCATTTTATTGGCGTCTCATTTAAGACTGGTGTTGGGGTCTTCATCTACAAAAACATGAAAGGGTAGTCGCGATTAATGACAAATGCAACGTTTTCAAAATATGTGGCAGACAGGGCACAGTCAATCAATAATTAAGGGGGACTCTGCTCCTGTAGCTGTGTCCTATTAGTAATAACACCTACTTTTAAGACTGACTGTGGTGAGGGGATTCCACACCTGATCAAGGTGATTGTTAATCTACAACTATGGGTGGCGTAGCAGCCATAATGTGGGTATATTCTACTGTTGTTGCATTGATAGTGCAGTCATACCTCTACCATCCAAGAAATACATACCATGAAAATCATTCAATGCATCCCAGGAGTCCTATTTACCATCAAGTCCTGACATAACACAGTTGTCTGCAATTAGCACGGTTGACCCACAATTTCAGCTAAAACCCTTATTCTGGGATTAGAGTTGGGGTTAGCGTTATCTAACCCTAGCCTCGCAGGATCAGATATGACTTTGGCACTTTGTGATGAGGGAACGGGAGTCTAGGAACTGTGGTTGTGATTACAGGGAAATCTGCCGCAAACAAAGCTTGCATTCTCTCCAAAGTCCACTTACCACAAGACAAGAGGACCACTGACCACTGCAGTATTCCGTGGGAGTCAGCAACACCACTTTGCTGTGACTACTACTTTATGTCTTTCCCCTTTGCATTCCTGTATTATTTCAAACATATGCATATTTATTTTTTTACTTCAATGTATTAACTTTTCATTGTACCCTCGGCACCATTGTAAATGAGGGTCTTTTCCTTCAATGTGTTTTTACGAGTCTTAAATAAATAAAAATACAAATACAAAAAATACTTTGAGCTTTACCTTCAGAAGGCATAATAATCTCAAACAATGCCCTAATCATTCCAAAACACATTTAAAACAAATTGCCTCAATAAGTCCCCCACATATGTAGCAAAATTAACCTAAGCAAGACTAACCTAACTAACCCCAACCATGAATGAATACTTTTACTCAATAAGTCCCCCACATATGTAGCAAAATTAACCTAAGCAAGACTAACCTAACTAACCCCAACCATGAATGAATACTTTTTTTTGCAGTGTGACTTTGTTCAGACTCATTTAGACATCTAAATTACTATGCTCAATATATCTCTGTTGCCTTCACGTACATGTACATGTACTTCTTGGTAATTGATTCCATGATACTGGTATGGATAACCTTGGGACGACTACAGCGATACAGCAGAGGCTGTGTAAGCTACAGGATCATTCACTGTATAACGGCATACAGAGATGGCATACAGCAGGATATGTCGGTGCTCCGAGTGACAGCAGCAGCCGAAAGCTGTCTATGACAGTCGCTCGATGAATGCTTTAAACTGCAAGCATGATCGTTTCAAATTTTAATTCATCTTTTAGTTCTGCTTTGACCAACCCCACTGGCTGGACAAAAAAAAGTGTTGGAGAATGTGTCTATTTGAGTCTGCTTATTCGTGATAAACAGTTTTTTTCTTTGACGCTGGTGGCCTTTTGTGTTGGCGCTCTCCTCGTCCGTCTCTCTCCCCATTTCACAAAACCGACAAAATAAATAGAATGGAAAAAAAGAAAAAAAGGAAGAAGAAGAAAAAAGAACAACTTCTAGCTAGCAACTGAACTCATGGGGAGGTCATGGTTGTAGATTTATGTGGCAGACCGACAACATGGCCAGTTGCTAGGCAATAAGGTAAGCTTTCACATTTCTGCTACCAATTGAATAAAAGTACAGAAAATGACAATATACATTTTCCGGGACAGTCACTCAAAAAAGAGAACAATCCTGGAAAAAACAGACAGGTGGCAACCCTAACTTGATATGCAGGGGCTCCTTTTGGTCAGACTGGCTGGAGTACATCACAACCAGAGAATAGAAAAACTAGTTGCTGTTTCTATTTTCTCATGAAAAAAAGGATGCAATCAGATTTGGCCATCTGCTGGATACAAGACCATGTAAGATTAAAGATGTCAGACCTCTCCTTGTCGTCTCTCTCTCTCTCGCTCTGGGATCACTCTGTCAGTCTGAGAGAATATTTCTGACCATCAGAACATTTAGGCGGAGCAGGTCAGTTGACCAATCCTGTTTATTACGGCTCCTTCTCTCTCTCCCCCAAGAATGACTGCTCTGAATGTGGGTCTTTCCCTCTGCTCTCTCTTCTTCCTTCTTCCTTCTCTCTCTTCTCTCTCACTCTCTTCTGACTGATGAGATGAAGCTGATAGAACGCCCTGGACAGACAAGAAATACTCTCTCTCTCTCTCTCTCTCTCTCTCTCACACACACACACACACACACACACACACACACACACAAACAAACACACTGAGGGCAGACATTCCAAACATTAATTATGACAGACAGGTTTGTCTGCCACAACCATAACTAATGGTATGGGGGAGGGCTGGGGGGGGGGGGGGGGGGGGACTGCATTTGAGAAGGCTGTGAAGGGTTCTTCACCCTCAGAGGCTTCCTGCATTAACAGGTCAGACAGGCAGGCAGTTGGCAGACAGCAGAGGAGACGAGGCGAGGGAGGTTGGAGGAAGAGGAGGACGAAGAGGATGAGGGCTCTCATGGAAGTTTTTATCATCCAGTGTGTGGGTGTGAGGAGGACAACCTCTGCCTCTCCAATTTGCATCAGAGAAGCCAGCAGTTTGTACCATGAAGGGCTGGGTAGGAAGTTGTGGTTAAGCACAAGAATGAACACAGAAAGGTACCCAGCCTACACACACACACACACACACACACACACACACACACACACACACACACACACACACACACACACACACACACACACACACACACACACACATGGCTTGGGACGGGGGGTGTTGGTGGAGGTGGTGGTGAGAGTGGAACTAAGCACAAAGCTTCAACTTCTTCATCCTCTCCGACAAGCCTGACTGAAAATCTAGGGCTTACTATCTTACACAACCAACCCTCATCATTTCAGCAAAAAAATGCACCCAGACTGACATTCAGATTCCTGGGCGCGTACTATTTTACCATGCACCTTGGCAACAAGATACCTATGATTAGCATCCAAATGTCTCACCTGACATCTGTGTGTACAGCAGTGGTGGCTCCTGAAAAAATTCTCAGGGGGGGCAATTTTTTTGATAATGATTAAGGCGACCCATTCAGTACATTAAGTTAGCTGATTAACTCATACAGCAATACCTTTTTGTCCACTATTGGCAGCACACAACAGTAATATGTCCCCTCTTGCTACATAGCTAGAGTAGCAAGTTACAGGTGGAAAGCTATGGAAGAAAGTTGCATCCAGGAGCCTTCATAAGCAAACATGATGTGGCTCCACATTAAATGATCCCACTTTTTCATTATCCACGTGTCTCAAATGTTGTATGATGTAACATAGCTTAACAGGACACATGATATGTCCAGTAACATCATAAAGAAGGGGTAACATAAGTCAAAACCAACAATATTTATTGACTGATCTTGAAAGTATTGACTTACAAAAGCAAAATAAGTCATCACATAAAAAATTATTCAGTGTTAGGGCAAGAATCGAACTGTGAAACACACTGTAAAACCTATGAAAAGTGACAGTGGTATATGAAATACAGACCGCGTTAGCCACTTTCATTCGAATTCTCCCTTTGTAGAAACCTGTTGAATGGATACATTTGGTCTAGGAAGTCCTAATTGTTTTGTTGTCAATTTATCTTCATTAGTACGCCGACTAAAAAGGAGTTTCTGTCAAAGAGCGAATCGAGTTACTGGACAGGGCAGCCATCTTGACAGAATATGCCTCCGTCGAAGCTGTATGACGTTCGTATAGGCTTTTACGTCCACTACTTATGACAAGACATGGAGGGGCGAGCCCTCCCGGAAGCCATAGAGAATGCATTGAGAGCTCTGTTTTGTGAAAAAAATGGATTTAACATGGGAGTCAATGGGAGAGGTCTGGGGCGATTTTCATTTCGCCCCAAATCGCCCCAGAAGGGGCGGGGCCATTTGAAGCACGACTTTAGGCTGACTGAACGACTGTTACCTGATTCGACAATGACATACAGAGGCAGATCAGACGGTCTAGTGGTAGAATCCGACAGAGGTTTTTTTTTTTTTTTTTTTTCCCTAGGCAGTGCGTCGCCCCAATCGCCCATATGGACGAGCCGCCCCTGGTGTACACTGTGTTGATATGTGATGTCATTGTTGTGTTGTTTGTCACACACACAGCCTGGTGTGAAGATAATGATTAAAAGCCAAAAACACCACAGATACTTCCTGCCTTCCCTTTCTCCCCTTCTCTTTAGAAAAAAGCTATGTATAAAGTCAGGCAATCAACACCGTTTCTCAACAAAAAGGTAAAGGTCCTGGTATTAGCCAATCAAAGGTATCATATTTTCTGTTCCGGTCAGGTGACTGGTCTTACTTCCTCTTACCACCGATTGTCTGCTTACCACCCATTGTCTACTGACACACTCCACAAACAACTGCTATCAAAATGGCATGCAGGAATGTAGCCGTCTTGAATGCCTTTCACAACGATAAAATACTATGTTGACAGACATACTGTATGTCCTCAGCAGACACTAAGGGACTTGTTGATCAGCAAATTTGATCTTTTTTCTGGGAACTCTGCTTCACCCAATGCCTACCTGACAGGTTCTAGAAGCTTCTTCTGAAGGGACGCTTCCCTGCTATGATGAAAGTACAGCCTTTCACTCAGTTATCTTGACGTGACCAGCTAACAGCCGGCTATAAGTTAAACAGTTGTCTTGTGGGAATGTGGCCACTGCTAAATCAGTAGTTCATTACACATCACCTACGCATGCATCCTGAAAGGTCAAACACATTTATGTCATGATGTGCAGGTCACATAAGTATGGAAATGACCACTGACCTTCGTCAAGCCCAGAAGATGTCATTCCCTGTGGCTGCCCTTTCCCTTTTGGGAAATCACTCAGCTGGATGCTATGTGTGTAAGACGACGTGTCTTCAATTTCTAGTGTTTTTGTTGTGAGTTCATGTACTCTGTGGCAACTCTTTAGATCATTGTCATAATGTATTTGATTTTGGATACCACCAACTCCAAACCAAAAGAAACTAGATGAACTGACCCAGTGTCTGAGCACCATGCAGGGAGTGGTGAAGCACAGTATTAGGTACGGTGAAATCCCTCTGAGATTGCATAGCTGACACATACCCAGTCATCCCAGATTGACTCTCTTCATTACACAGGGACAGTTAGGGGAAAGTAGGGAGTTTTGGTAGGGTTAAATTACGGTCAGTAGGCCCTAGCTAGCGAGGTTTGTTTGTGAATGTACATCCCGAGAGAGTATCCCTAATTAGCTTGCATAGCTCAGGGCTCTCACTGTGTGTAAGACTAATGTCAGCAAAATTCAAACTAACTGGGGTATGTACATAGACCAGCATATTTCACTGGAATTCAATTCAGTTATATTTGCATGGCTCCATTGCCACTGAGAGTTTTATTTCAAGGTGCTTTACATGTTCTACAAGCATTTACATATTTGTTGGATGACAGTGGGTGCATGCACACGTTTTGTCTGTTGACATTTTGTCATAAATCTTAAGGACTCAATATACTTTTACGACTCCGTTACTCCGTGGTCACGCAGTTGCCTCGACGGACTCGTATTCATTTATGGTTCTCCGACGGTTGTGGGTGTTGCAAAGCAATTAGAAAAAAAAGATGCCGGCGGACCAAACTCCGTAGATGGTCGAATTTGTACATAAAAGTTGTTTGTTTGACTTTTTTTTGCTTTTTTTTTTAAAGTTACCGAGAAATAGACACTAATTGTAACTGAAAAATACGTCAAAGGGGATTTGCTAGGTGTCTGAGCCAGCTATCTAATGTTGGCATACTACTACCCACAAGGTAAACAGCGATGTATTGACGGATTGACGGAGACGGATAGTCAAAAAAATTGGGAGGTGCACGTGAGGCCACGGAGAGGTGCTCAAAGAGGGTTTGCCACGACGGAGAGGGCTCTCTGTGTCTCTTTAAACGGACGGCCATAAATTGCTTTTTAGGCACACCCTTGCAATATCTGTCCTAATACTTGTTGGGTAAGTGACCAGAAACGTAGTTGAACAAGGTTAACATGACCTCATACATATCAGAGGGCAGTACACTGAGGAGTCTGTGTGGGTAGACCTGAATGGGAGTAGGCAGTTATAACTATTGTTACAAGCACATACTGTAGGTCTACCATAATCAAACGCATACATAGAAGTATTTAGGCAGCCAGTCGGAAATTAGGAAGAGGATAAGAAAAGGTTAAGTAGGCAAAAGTAATCTAGTATCAACTCCAAACACTAGTCTGTCAATACTCTGAATGAATGCGCATACCTAATACATTAGCCAGTATGGCCTGTAATCTGTGCAAGGTGTCAAAAATCCACCCTGGTCAACAGAGCTCCGCAAGTGAAAGGGCCGGCTATATATATCCTCGTTGACGACTCTCCTTAAGAATAAAACAGTCTCTTCACCACGGTGCTTTAGTTTAGGGTATCTCCCAGTGTGTACTGAGAAGAGTGGGCATTGTCATGGCCTTAATATACTGATAAGTCGGTGTCACTCAAATGAGAAGTTAGAAAGCACCTCAGCGTCCCCCCACAGGAACGGAGGAGCCATCATCCACATTCATCTGAACAGCCTGTCAGTGTTCACCCCAAGCAGTGACCTTCACTCTGACTAACTACATCTCCATCTGACCCCCTCGTATATCCATGACCCCGCGCCCTCATTGCCCTCCACTAACCCTAGTTGATCAGAAAGGGGGGGGGGGGGGCTTGCTTCTCACACCTTTTCATTCCCACTCTCCTCGCAGCTGCTGAGAGAACCCTTCCAAGGGGAGGCACTAAATCTTTCCAATTAGCCCACCCAATGGCCTCCTGCTAACAGCCTGCCTTACGTCCTTGTGACTTCCAGTGAATGTCACTGCCGTCTACACTCCTTCCCTTTTCATAATGGGCTGTTCATGGACCTTGACCCTTCAAACACCTGACCTTATCAGACTGAGTGCTGACTTACAGGTTTTAATATTTGTTCGTTGGTCGGTGGCCAAATATTTATAGTTGGGTTCAGGTGCCCCCTGCTCCCTTCCCGTGACATACATGCTTTTTTTGCTCTAGAGGAACCTTTTTTTTTGGTAGCTGGAGCTTCGAACTCTGAGCTTTTTCAGGAACTCAATTTAGGAAGTTATTCTCTCTCCACTGGGAAATGAGTTCCTGGGCCTTAGGTTCTAAATGTTTTTTAGTTACTGCAATAGAGGAGGTATGCTTTTGTAGTCCAATAAACATTTTGGTGGAACTCAGTACTTTTGTTGCTGAATGGGCAAAAACAGAAATAACTAAGCAGATCCACACTGAACAGGCATTCTTAACTGCTTGGAAGGCCAGCCATTTACACAGAGAGCAAGCAAGTCTTAACAATTTACAGTTGTTAACCCGAAGACACCAAAACCACTGGGAAGAAAGAACTGACAAGGAGGGGCCGCTTCCTTGTTAGCTGAAATGGGAAGGCACCACTGATATAAATAGAATAATTGACATAACACCAAAATAAATGATGTCACTGCTTCAACTTTTTGTCTGGCTGTGACTATCTCCCACTTTTGGCATGTGCTGACATCACATCCTGCCAGTAAACTTCACACCTTTTGCATCACAAACCCCTAATTAGCATGATTGCTTACTCCTCTCCAGTCATCCATCCTAAGGTAAGGTAAGGTCATTAATACTGTCTCCGATGGCCCCGCTACATACACTGCTGAGCTCGTGTTCGTGGCATCTTGTGTGAAGAATGGGAGTCAGGTGCAGGGAAAGAACACGATGGTTCATTCTTTTTCTCTTCTCTTTCTTTGAGAGGGGGTATGCATCCCATCCTCCACAGATCTGGCCTGTATTTCACTACCCTTCTGCTCCTCTCTTCCCCTGCATTTCCTTCTCCATTCTACTCAATCTCAGCTGTCCCCCTTCTCTACTGAACCTGTCTGCCATGATATATGACATAGTGTGACTAGTGTGTTTGTTTGTGTACATGTTGCTTCACGGCATAAGTGTTCGTCTGCATATCCACACAAGAAACACTTTGATGATTCATTTTATTATGTTATTAACTAACTAACTAATATTCCCCGAATAAAATCATCTTCTACATTGAGAAACAGTTCCTGTGAGAATCCAACAAAGACAGTAAAACAATAACGCCAGACAACGGACGTCTTGCAGTTGTGTCTGGCTCTGCCCTCAAACTCTCCTCTCCTGCTGGTGCAGATGGTAACAATCCCATTAGACTGCTTCATGAGTGCAAATGAGGTTTCCTATCTCAGCCACCGCGCAGAGGGTTCATTTATTCATTCACTTAATCAACACAATTGGTTCCACCCTTTAGGGGTGCAGGAAATCTACAGCAACTGCTGGAATTTTCCACAAGAGTTGAGCTTACACTGACTAAAGCCGTTTCCCCCCTTGGCCCCTCTTCCTCTTGTAGGCAATTGGTTACAATGTGATTGCTTTAAATTCCTAAGATTCTAATTTACAGGAGCTAAATGCTGCCTCTGATTGGTGCAAGGTGCCAGCACCTGTGGAACACCTGAGAGCAAGGACAGGCCTTGCGCATCACAAAGTATTTTATTGCGCAATAAAGTTCGTAGATCAATCCCCATGACAACAAGACCAGCTTGCTGGTCCTCACCGACTGGCTCCTTTTCCCCCCGCCCTGGGCAGGTGTGTCAGAGCAAAGCTTTTTTTAAATGGCGAGACATGGACATCACTCTTATCTCACCCACTGGCTGTAGCTAATAATTGTAGTAGAAATTAAGCTGCTTAAAGAGGCAGTACTTCAAGTGTAGTGTGGCATATGGAGTGAGTCCTCACGCATTAAGTGAGACAGGGCTGAGTGGGACAGCGGTGATTCATGATCCTGATCCTTGGGATTAAAAGCAACATCTCATTCCTTATTTTAACAGCTCTGGAAGAAGAACATTTCATTTCAAGGTGTTTCAGTGGTGCAGTGAATCAATTTGAAGACTGAAATACACAGCATCTGCTGTAGAGCTTCCAGGACCAGGTTGGTCGTCTCAAGGCTGCCAAACAGCCATCACACCACAGCACAGGCTGACCATGTCTCAGAGAGTGTTGTGGGGAGGGTCCTTGGTAGCTGTGAGGAGGTGAAATCCCTCCCCCTTCTCACCGTGGCCAAAAAGTGGAGAAGGACTGGACTCCCCCACCAGAATTGTTGGGTCCGGGTTCCCCCACATTGGTGGATGGGTCCAATTGGGACTAATTGGACCAATTTAAGCTGCCTTATTAAAAGGTGCACCTCATTGTTGAGGGAGAGAGATCTGGACAGGCTGGAGAGCAAGAGACTGGCACATAGACCAAGCTGTAAGCTAGATGCGTGGCTACAGATTTGTGCCTAGTTTTTTTGCTTCTTGTATGTTTGTTCATTTTGTATATATGTTTTGGGGTTTCGAGTCCCCTTGTAAATAAATAGCTATTTTTGTAAGAAAGCCACCATCTCTTGCGAGTGTGTTTTCTCTTCAGCACCAACTTCAGCCTGCCTCCCACAACGTGGGATGGCCGACTCGGGCCATTTTTCACAGTAAAGATTCATAAGGCAGCACTCCACATGGGAACCTCTGCAAACAGCCGAGGCTCACGCAAAAATGGGCGAGAGACAATTGGTGAGAAATAAAAGAGAGAGAGAGAGGAAAGAGCAAGAAACAGAGAGATAATGTAGATAATGCAGCCCAGCTCTGGAGCCAGTATACAGTTAAGGGCAAAAATGGAGAAAAAAAATTAAGTATCGTAACCTCCTGAGAACCAACCTATAGACTTGTGTCGTCTGTAGTTGACAATTTTTTAAGGAAATCACAAAAAAAGAGAAATTGGATGACACTTTTTTTTCTTGGTTCCCAGGAGGATATGATATGGACCTAACGGCTCCGCAATCACTCAACACCGATCTTAACTATAAAATGGACATGGGTTTAGAAATAACACACACGACACAGACTGGGTTTAGTGTTCACCACATTCATAAAACAGGTAGACAGTCCTATTTCCCAATTGTATCTCCCCTAGCGCTAATGTGATAGACCTACACACAGAGACAGAAGAATGAATGGAGTAAGATATGAATATTACAGCACCACACTATATTTGAGGGTTTCTGTGATTTCTTCAACTAAATATAGACAAGGCCCTCATGATAATTAAAGCTATTTGTGACATCTAGATTTAGAAAGCACCGCAAGACATGCCATTCTCCCAACCCATATCTCAAAACAGATGACAACTGACGACCTGTGACAACCTATTTTAATACACCGATCAACTCCTTCTGAACGAGATAGAAGTGGGACTACATATCTGTATGACCCCTCAAGCATTGCCGCGTATGTACAGGCGCGTGCGTGCGTGCTGTCTCCGTTTTTTTCTGGCACTTTAACTCGTCAGTTCATTGCTGTGGAGTAAGAAAGGCCGTACAGGTGCAGCATTACCAAAAGCGTCAAGAGTGTGAGCATCCCCCTTCATGAATTTGACAGACAGGCTTAAGTGTTAAACTAAAAAAAAATTTGTTTTTCTGTCGAACCCAAAGTGGTAAAATATGTGCGCTGAATGTAGGCTAAGTTGTGGTTAAAGGACCAGATGGATAACAGCATGGGTTATTTCGTGTCACACACAACTGATGCAGTCTGACTACACGTGTTTGAAATTCGGCGTGTGCTCAATCATTTTTAAATAGGCAGTCACTCAGGAAGTTAGTTTAATTCGTGTTTGTTGCTTTATTTCATTTCAATACTCTTCGTCTGCATTATTATCGTAACTTTGGCTTGAAAATGGACCGACGCACAGTCTAGCCTACATGAGAATTCAGAAGGCTAGACCAGCCCACACCACCGTTCTTTTCCACGGCCAGCCAGTCATTCACCGGCAGGCTGATTCATAGCGGTTCCCGTGTGGATATATCCAGGCATTGAGCGTACAAAAGGCCATGTACGACAAAATAACGTTACCATCGCGACCTCATTATGCTCAAGCATTTGAGCGAACGACTGCTTCTTAAATGTATCACTGGCTTTTCCAGACAGAGGAAAGCAGCTACAGCAGCCATCCTGTCAGCAGGAGTATTCTCTAACCTAAATCCTCACTGCGCATCTAAACATCAGGAATACAAATGAAAAGTAGTAAATATTTCCTGAAAGCAGTATGGTTTGATAGTAAATCATTCATTATCATAAAATCATAGGCAACAGCATGGCTTATCCCAGTTGGCGAGTGACAAGCGCACACAGCGAATGATGCATCTTTTCTCTCAACCCCCGAGACTTTCCCTTGCAATCCGTTCTGTCGAAAAACCATGGTTCGGTCCATGAATGAATGAATGGGTGATAGAAACTCTTACTTACCTTGCTCATGGGGTGGGAAATCAACACCCGCTGTGCAACTTTCGCTGTATGTCGCCGGGGTGCCCAAGCAGTGGCGCGTGTCTGTCACTCGGATGCAGGCTTGTGCTGCCCCGCACACTCGGTACTGTTTCCCGACGCGATGATTTGCGTGCTGCTGCCTAGGACTCTCTCTCTGTCCCACCCAGACGGCCCGACGCACGTAGGGCCCTCCCCTGAATACTGACAAGAAGACCGTACCACAGACTGTGGTGTGGATGGCGTGGGGCGGGGAGTCTTAACGCCAGTCTGACAGACACGCCTTAGTGCACACTTATGGACTAAAATAAAACCAGTGCATTTTACGTGGGCAGTGGTTTGTCTTCATTCCCCCCTCGGGGGTATATGGTTAATCCGTTTATTTCATCATCTTATTTCTAAATAAACAGCCCACATTGTGAGTTCTTTGGTCGGGGACTTTCTTCTCCTGTGTATAACTGAAGAAAAAATGTAAATCTAAAATATTTTTTTCTCAAAGAAGCCAATGGGATATTACTAGTTTTGTTACGCCAACCATCAGATAACATATGATATCTCCTACAGCAGACAACTGTATTCCTCTCTGTCAAATATGTTCATGGCTGATCAAATTTGATTTGGTTAAATCAATAGCCTGTTGTGGACATCAAAAACTCATGAATTTTTTATTCATTCCACATCCAGATATTATCTGTCAACTGCTAAATAAAAGTTTCATCTGAACAGAAGGAGATGTGGAGGCCTTTTCATCTCTCATTCGTATGTCGTTTGAACCTGCTCCAGTACACATAGCAGAAAACTGGACATGCCTTCCATGCTGGACTTACCTCAAAAGAACAAAAACCCATAATTATTCCAGTGAATGTTAAAGACTAATTAAGTTGAATACTTGGGATAGTTAAGGGGTAGGCTATCACCAATAGATTAAGGACAAATTCAGAGAGTACATTTCCAAATTAACGGTCATTTTGTAGGCTACATTAAGCGATGCATGGTTTCAAGAGAAATAAAATCAATTGCATGTGTATTATACTATACTTCGCTTAGTGCCTACTGTCTTTGATGACCTTGAACCTTATAAAGGTTACCCTTTTCATATTACCTGTAATGCAAGCAGTCGCTCACTTAATACACTTAATGCAAAAAGACACTAAGCACAGGGAACACCAAATAAGAAGGATCTCAACCATAAAGTGGTTTCTTCTGAGTTGTGATTTTTATATGATAACATGTGGATTGTTGTGGAAGTGGAGGGGTGTGAAACAGGTTTTGCCACTTCACACATTTGCTTAAATTCACCACAAACCATCAAATGGCTAGGAATACCCTTAGGTGATGTATAGATAAAAAAAAAAAACACATACTGCTGTAAGCATGACACATTGTGCTTGCTGTCCGTAGGTACACCAAGTAAACCATAATTTCAAAATACATAAACAAACATCTAAAATCAGGTTTCATGACATAATGACCATGTATCCAACCCATAAGAGCCTCCACATCCATGAGCAACAGACTGCATGGAGGAATGATATATTTTAAGCTAAATTTTCTTTCAGTAGTTTCAAATGACATAGACACATAAAACAAATACCACTAATGACTGTTTTTGGTGTTTGGTGATGTGTTTCGAAAAAAGACGGTTCCCATTGTTTGAGGCTTGTGTTGTCAGAGTTTTTTGGAAAAGTGAAATCCCTGTAAACACTTATTTGTGTCTGGTACTAGGCATTGGACATGAGCTGTGTGGTTAGGATAGGTCCTGAGGTAAAGTCTTGGTCCACCACATCTGTGGTTGGATAACAAGCTGTGAGCTGCACAAAAGGCCAAATAATGCAGTAAGCCTAAAAATCCCATAGTCCTTTCATAACCCCGTCTCCCACTCACTGTCCCCCCCACGCAGAGGCGCTACTGGCAGCCAGAGAAAACAAGGTAAACTCGGATGACTGGAGATAACAGAGACAATGAGCGAGGAGTTCTGTGTTGATCCCCTCCTGGACACAAGCCTAGCGCCTGAGACAACACACAGATTTCCCGCCAATCCCTCTTGTGACGGACAACCACAGCTTCCTGGTACAACCATTCCGAGAGTCAGCCATCAGCCATCCCCCTGTTTAATCCACGTGTCAGAATCGATCTTGAACTGAAGTAAAGAAATGAAACCCCATCAAATGTAAACAAGCGGCAAGCAGGCTGAATGTTAACCGAGACTTATGAGTGGTGAGGCGCTTATGCTCCTCACAGTGGGCTCCGTGTGCCAAGTGAAAGGACTGAAATGAACGAATCCCGTCTGCGGTGACCTTTTGGGGCTCGGTGAGAAATGATCGTAACATGCTGACGGCTGAGCAAGAGGCTCCATTTGTTCCGGTGAGCGAACGTAAAGGACAAAGCTGCCAGTCAGAAGAGCTCACCAGACACACTGAGGAAAAATGAAACAGGCCTTCAGATTACAATGGATGAAAGTGCCAACCGTAACAGGTTTAGGACGTCCTCCTGTTTGATTTGTCCACTTCACGAGATGACTAGCACTTTACGGGTAATGATAAATGAAAAAGACGTCCATCAACATCTCACATATGGAATATGGCCTGTACTCTAAGGCGAAAGGGACAAGGCTCTCCTCTGCTCTTAAAACCGGCCCACAACTTGAGAAAACTACCAACTAGTTGCTTGCTTTGAATTCCACCTTCACAAGGTGCATGATTGATTTCGCTTTCAAATGCACCTCACATGCTATAAGTGTTTCCCACCTTCATTTAGACCCCATTCCTTCAGACGTAGGCTATATTGTAGCCTAATATAGTTCTGGAACTATAAGGTATTTATTATAGATCTCAGAGAATAGAGTTTCATAGCCTGGACAACCTTCTGCCTGAGCTTATGCATGAGGCTGCGATGTACCCCCCTCCGCCCCCCACATACACACCCCAGGGCAGCGCAGCATCTCGGCATAACTGAGGGAGAGAGCGACAGGAGCCTGTGGAGGAACAAGGCGCCCTGCTCCGCTTATCTCCGTGGCTGCACTGCTGCAATAGTTATTCAGCTCACAGGCATCAGCAGGCCCGGGGTGGGTAATCGGGAGAATCGGGAGAGTTCCCGGTGGGCCGCTTCACTTCTGGGCCGGTCGAGAATTTTATTTTTTGACATTTGTCACGTTAGTCCATCTTCTCTTAAAGTAGGCTACACACGTTCTGCATTCTGACATGGCAGCCTCTGCATGGGTTGTACCATGCGAGGGAGTTCTCCCCTCCCAAATAGAGTTGGTTGGGTCCATAGCCCGTCTTTTCCAAAAAGTTTTCTCAGACTACCGATAGCTGGGCCGGCCCTACCCCAACGATATGCGTCAGAGATGATGGATCGGAGGAAGAGGGGCTGAAAAAGCCAGGTTGAAAAAAAGAAAGGCATTGGAGGAGGATGCTGCCAAATGTGCCAAGCTTACCGATTTATTTTCAAGAGGACAAACACAAGTGGCAACTGGTAAAGAGAGACATAGGCCTAATGATTAGCAACGTAACTATTAGGCTAACGTTGTAGCGTTGGTTAATATCGTTGTAGCGTTGTCAACCTATTCGCAAGCAAAATATTACCAGAGATGGAACTTGAAAGCAGGACCTGTTCCTCCTGCAAAAACTGTGCCATTTGTGTCTATTTAATAGCTACTCTCACAGTGCAACCTCCTCACAGATGCTTATCATATCATTGGGTTAGCATATAAGTTTCTGTTGACTTTGTCCATCACACAGGTTGCATGTGAGAGAAGCTTCTCAACCTTAAAATTTGTGAAGAATAGGGTACGAAGCTCATTGAGTCAGGACCATTTGGAGGCTTTCATGTTAATGTGCACAGAGAAGGAAATCCTCATGTCTATAAGCAACGACACAGTTATTATAGATAAAGTGGCTGAAACCAGTGCACTGCTTAGGCGGTTACTGATGCTGTAGATGCTGTTGGTGCTATTCGCAATGTAACTTCTGTACTGCGAGTTGAACTGTAAATATTAGTTCAATATGCCTCTTTGTTGAAGAGTGGGATACGTTTCAAATGCTTTATTTATTTCTGCTTTTGTTAATTTATCAACCTATCCTTGTGGAATAGTGGAATATTTTTTGTTAACTTCTCAGCTTAAGTGGATTATTATTTAACCTTTACATTATTTGTTGAACCATGGTATTAATAAAGAGAAAACTACAGGATAGTAAGAGCTGAACTGTTGCTTCATTTATCCAATTTCCACTACCATGGAAAAAGTGGGCCGGTCTTGGGCCTGAAATTCCCGGGCTGAAAAGTGGCCCCACTCCGGCCCTGGGCATCAGGGTGTCATTCTCAGTGTGTGTGTGTTTGGTGTGTGTGTGTGTGTGCGCTCAGTCAATATCTCCTCAATCACTCTTCGTTTGGAGAATGAAAGGCCTGTTGATAAGAAGAATGAGTTGGCAATCACCAAACAGAACGTAGGCAAGACCCGAAATCAATTCCAAAGAAATGACTAAAATCAGTCAAAATGGGACCATGACGACGCAGATAAACAGAGGAAACCGTGTCGTTCTGGCCATACACTCCCGTGTTTGTTTAGTTGGTCTTATTCTCTGATGACTATGGCGTTTTCTGGGTAATCGTGCTGTTTCGCGGTAAATGCAACTGAGTCATCGTGCAGGTGCCGGCACGTTGCTCCGTGAGAGATGGCAGAGAATGTCTTTGTCACCCAGACTTAATAAGAGGATTATAATAAATATCTGATAGGACTACAGACAAAAAAAACATACGCAAAATAAATGTATTCCATAGTACAGATGTTATAAAACAGGCCAGACTTCTATGTTTGGAGACAACAACGTATTATGTCACGTCACATTCCTGTGATTTGCCTCGAAAAATGAATCCAGTAAAGCAGGGCAAATGTAAGGTCGTGTTGCCACCTGGTGTTCGATAGTAGTAGGGCACATTGTAAAGGGCTCGACTATCTTTCAATAGCCTGGAAATATAAACGTTCATATGTAGGTTATTTATTTACACATAGGCCAAGATGTTCTGGGTAGCCCATACCCGATATATTTACTGTCAAAAGAAAAATAATATAGGGTATCTGTTAACAGAAACGAAACTGATAAATTTGCGGTAGGGTTTCACATCAGTGCCCTCGTGTGGCGAGAAGGTAAAAGCAAAACAACAGTGAAGGCATTGCTTTATAACCCAATTATAACTGTATATGTACTTATGTGATTCAACCATGAGAGAAATAAAGCTGACATGTTCAGTCTAGTGTTGCAGTAAGATTTTTTTAGAGGTTGGCCACCACGCTGTGACCATGAGAAAGCTTCTGTGGTTTCCAGATATGGAACTCAATGGTGCAAAACCCTGCATGTCAGATAACCTCTTGGGCTTCCTTGTGCACATAGACCAGAGCCCTGAGCCCTGATGGAGCAGTGGTAAATAGATAAGAAGAGCAGAAATACAATCTTTACAAAAGACAGTCTTTCAGGCAGAAAAATATATCAGTGCCATGGCAACCCTACCTTTGGGAATCCGTTTGTGTTATTTCAAAAGGTCAAAACACATGTGAATACTTTGCACCGTGTCAAGATTTTATTTTGACAGTATTCCAGAATATCATACAGTAAACAAGATTTCTGCAAAAGTTAATATATCCGTAGTGTTGCATTTCATAAAAATAGTTGCTCACTTAGAGTCTTTGTGACTATCAATAATACATGGAATCATATTTATAGAGGTACAGCTGTACAAGGTAAATACACCGCTAACACTACACAGTGATACCGCGCTGGGTTGGGGGGTGGGAAGGCATGGGCCCCATGTGCCATCCTCCATAGGTTAACTTGGATTGAATTCATATTTATCTCATACAATAATTTCCTCTCAGTCAGTTCTACCGTGCTGATTTCAAGAGAGGACACAGTGGAGATGATTTGTTTTTAATAAAAAAAAGATCAGAGCTCTTGATCAAAGCTTTTCTTCTCACCTGGAGGCTTTAAGGTAAGTGGGGTCTGTATTATGGAGATTATGGGGGGGCCTGTGGTCAGGATAGGGACATTTCTGAAGTCAGTTTTAACGGTTAACAGTCTGATGTTTCAGGCCAAATAGAGAGATCTCAAGTACAACTTTGTGCTTTTAAAGTTTCAATTGTTAGAAAGGGGACTTTTTCACAATGTTTGTGTATTGACTTGTGACATTTATTTAGCCACGTGATTCAATTCTCAGAATTAGCTTTTAATTGAATTTCCCCATTTGCCCTCTTTCAATACACAATGACAAACAAAGCAAAGATCTACTTTACACATCAGTCTCCAGTTACCCTCTTTTTATCCAGTCACTGATGTCTGTACTCTCTAATAGCCTGACCTTTGACCTTTGTCATATCTCATTATGTGCAGTAGTTGTTACAAAGCAATGAATGGCTCGATGTTTTTAAACCCAGGTGACGTGGAGTGTGGGGTGGTTGTGCTGACAATGTGACTGATAGAGAAGTCAACTGCTTTGTCAGGTGTTGATTCTTAGATAGCGCTAAATGTAATTGGGTGACGCTAGATGAAAAAACGATCACAAAAGTTCCTGTCAGTGGAGTCACGGAAAATGGCACTGGTGTTGTCAACAAACTCTGCGGACCGTGTCTGCTTATGCCTTTGGGATCCGGTTCATTCATCTCTGTCACTTTTGCGCATCACTAAAACAGGTTATTTGCTCGTATTCAAAACAGTATCCAAATAGTGACTTAGCTAGCTGAGGCCTAGGAACAACGTCCCTCCGTGGAGACTGCTATTTTACAATGCAGTACACGGTCCTTCATAGTAATACTTTTCACTTTCTATTTAACGGTGCCGTCTTGATTTAGCGGCACTGTACAGGCTATTAAGCTGATGACTTCTAAAGAAAAACACAACAATAAAAAATGAATTGTTGGTGTACAAGTCACTGAATGTCCTTCACTTTGAATTTTTATCGTAAAATGAGGGGTTTTATGGGATTCAACAACACTGTGTGACGCTGAGAGAGTGTCCAGTATGGGACATTTAAAGGGGAGGGGGGGGGAGTCGACCATTCTGGCATCACTGCATGTGGTTTGCTGCTGTTGACAAAGATACATAGATGGTATGTAGACCAGAGCAGCAGCCTGTGAATGTGTGTCAATGTGTTTACTTGTTCAGTATCAAGTCTCTCTTTCCGCCTTTTGCTCTCAGGAAGCCTTGAGCTCCCGTTCCCCGCCTGGTAAGGCACTCCGCCCTATCTTGCCGTCCGACAATCCTCTCGGTCTCCCCCGTGGTCCATTCGAGGCCACGGACGACCCTCGACAGATTGCTCCGTTCACAAAGTCCGGTAAAGGGAATACGGTGCACCGGTTGAGGCGTTCACTGAGTGGCCATGCTCAAAGCGGCGACGTCCGTCTGATGTGCCAGACTCCAAGGAGGTCACAAGTTCACCGTAAGAGAAAGGGAAATAAGAAATTGTCCTTTCCTCATCTACTCGAACAACACGCCATGTTCGTTACTACCACATCAACCCGGCAGTTAGCTTTTCTTTTCTTCAACATGACAGTATGTACAATTATGTCCCACATATTTATATTCATAATATAGTTTTATCTATTTTCTATAACGTAACAGTGGTCATTTATTAGAGATATCTTCAGTTCATACAGTCTTCTTTAAGGCAGCGTTTCACTGATGTATATCTTTTGTGTTATACTATATATTTGGGTGTATAATATATTTTTTTATATATATTTCCTCTCTCTCTCTCTCTCTCTGAAATGCACAAAAGCTTAGGACAGGCAAACAACATTCTTTCTCCATTTTCATAAAATAGACTCGGTTGATCTATATATGTAAAAAAGAATACACAATAACCATGTCCATAATGGTTTTTGAAGTCAGTGGTTTCGAATGCAAGAGGGTCCCCATTTGAAACCTCCTTCACATGCTGCTGTACCGAACAGTCTCTTAGTGGAGCGAGTAATCCATATCATGCCACATACACTCTTGTACTTTTTATTCTTTTTTCCCCACGGTTCTTTCAATCCCTCTTTCAATTTTGTTCAATGTTTTTTTTTTTTCTTTCTTTCTTCTTTGAAAGTGGTGCTTCCAGTTCTTAAGGTGGTGGGTGTAATATTTTCTAAAATAAATGAAAATAAAGTATAAATAATAATAACAATAATACAACAACAACAACGACATGGTCCTCTCCAGAGGTGCATGAAGATGCTCCCGTGCCCCCATCCCGCAGAGTGTCAGGGCTGGGGTGAGGCAGGAGGAGTTGTGGGGGAGCCTGTGGAGGTCTGGGACAACACTGATATCAACCAATGGGCCACATCAGGTTTTAACTAGGCTGAAATGGGTCAAACCATGCGGCCCTGGGTCGTGACGTTGAGTGTGTGTGTGTGTGTGTGTGAGTGTGTGTACAGGGTGTTATCTGCTCACAGTGGAGGACCCAGAGCGCAGGGTGCTGGGTAACTTATCCGAGCCGGGGATCTTCCAGGGCCCAGGGGAGACGGTAGCCTTCCGGCCCGACGTGCCGGAGCTCTTGGCGGTGTGGCTGCCACGGCTCTCCTTGCCGGCCCTCTCCGGCTCTCGTGGGTGGGCCTTATGTGCCACTGGCTCCCTCTGCTGGCTGGCAGGGACGTCGGGGCTGCTGGGGTTGCCCGGGGTTGCACCTCCGTTCAGGCTGGAGTCCGTGTGGGAGGTCCTGGAGCTTTTGGATGGGGAGCGGGTCGAGTCGCCCCTCTTCCTGGAGGAGGCACCACTGCTGCTGCCGCCGCCGCCGCGCTCCTCCCTGCGCTCCTTCGACCGCGCCCGGCTGCTTTTGGAGGCCTTGGGATCCATAGGCTCCCCACTCAGGGCCTCCGCCAGAGAGGGCTGACCCCGCCCTGCCGCTCCGCCTCCCTGCTGGGTGGTCCTGCCACCGTCCGACTGCTGATTGGCCCTGATGCTGCTGCCGCCGTGGGCCAGCCTCTGTCCCGGGGCCCCACCCGCCTGGTCCACCACCCCCGGCTCCGCCCCCCAGGGGCTTTGCGAGCGTTCGGCGACCGCCACCGTCTCCAGGGGCGGCGGCAGCAGCAGGAGAGGCGGGTCCAGGGGCGAGCTCAGGTGAGATGGAGGTGATGGATTGGTCAGGGTGCTGTCCAGGGGCGGGGCTGCTACTTCCGACAGGCTTGGGGAGGCTGTAGGGTGAGCATCCCAGGGGGTGGGATTGTCTGCCGTGTGGGAGGGGAACAAGGGAACGCAGTGAGCCGTCACCATTCATATCGTCACCATGCAAGCAAGCATGCACACATCAAACCACAGCAAACACACCAAGATAGAGACTTCTACAAACACACCAAGATAGAGACTTCTACAAACACACCAAGAACGAGACTTCTAGACAACCGTGTGCTAGTTTCCAAGTTGACAAAAAAAACGGAGAGACCTGAATTCCTCAACTACAGCGCTGGCTTACTGAACCCTATGCAAGGCTGTGTGCTTCGAGGAAAATGAGGGCAGTTTCAGGCATTCTCAGACTCCTCTGAGCCTTCCCAGCAAGCGCCTGGGGGACGGGATGAAGGGTCACATTAGGCTCTTCTTGAGGGGAACACAAGTATCTGCTAGCTACGCTACGCTATCTGTCCCCCACCCTAGGGACTTGAGCAGAGTAACCACGGTAACTGATGACAATTGCCCGACTCTTGAAACGGTCTACTATGGGGGCCAACTCTCAAAGCTCAAGTCTCGTGGGCAGGGCTTTTGCTATCTATAGCCTACCTTCAGGAAATCTCTCTCTCTTTCACTATCTCTCCAGCTCTCCCCACTCTCCTGTGTCCTAATTAGAAAGAAAAAGCTACAAGGATAGAATGAGCTGGTGGCTTTTGCGTTTATGTCTGGTTTTCTGCCGTGGCGTCTTTGCCCTGTGCTCCCGCCACCCTCAGGGACGCACACCTGACACCTGGATCTCAGCTGCCGTGGCAACCGCCATTGTGACTGTGAAGCAAGCTTGGTGACCTGTGTGACCGTTTCTGGTTGCGCTCATTTCTCTCCTCTCACTAAACGAAGTCACTGTGTCTCCTGAGTGTCCCTTGGATGGCTGAACACTAGCTCCATAACTATCTCCACACACACTCAACACATGCACATTGATGTGTGTGGATCTACAAGAGAACGACTCACACACACACACACCCACCAGACACACCGATTCACATGCAGATTTGTAAATACATGCACACAGGGAGAATTATCAGCAGTTTAAACCCATAATCTCTTCCACCTCCCTTCCCACCCTGCGCCCCTAAAACTGTCAGTAGACTAAAATACAACTGGCAGTTTATTTAACACACACACACCCAAAGCAAACAAAATATTTAAAAGGGCAGCTTCATCTTAAATATGGGCCGCTCCTTCCAGCTCCACACTGAGGCGTGGGTGAGGAGTGCTGACGTGTGATTTAAAGCACGCCTCCCTGTCCAACCTGCCGCGTTAGCGCCCCGCGCGCTCGTATTTCAGCACAGAGTTATGTGGCCCTCAGGCAGGTAATAGCCGGGCCTTCGGAGAGCGATGAAGAGCCCCGAGACCCGTAAAGGAGGGCTGAGCCGCCCGGCGAGCGTGGGAGCGGGAGTCCCCTAAAACCTCAATCCTGCCAGGGCTGATGCCTGACGACTGTATTTCACAGGTTTTCACAGGACGTCAGCGAGCGCAGGGGAGCTTGGAGGTTTACGGAGTGAAGGGCTTATGTGTGTGAGTCTGTGTGTGTGTGTGTGTGTGTGTGTGTGTTTGTGTGTGTGTGTGTGTGTGTGTGTGGTGTTGGATGCTTAGTGAATAAGAAATGGGAAACGGTGGTGGTGTGTGTGTGTGTGTGTGTGTGTGAGAAATGTAGGAGTGTAAGACTAAGAGGCGTATGATGACACCAGCACTGTATTACCAGGTGCGGAGGGCTTCAGGAATCAGCAAACCTTTAGAGGTCTGTGATTGTGCTGTGACTAGACACAAACGTGTGTGTGTGTGTGTGTGTGTGTGTCTGGCAGAGGTATTAATCGCCACATTACTGGAAGGGTTCAGATGGGGGTGCTTTCTGGGAAACAACTTGGAATCCTAGCAAGCCCAGCGAATACAGAGATGACTGTGCCAAAAATGTGCCTGGCTGGGCAAGCGCGATAGACGTACGGGGCGGTGAGGATCCCTGGGAAGGAGAGCGAGCTGAGTGGGGTTGGTGGGTGTCTCAGAGGTAAGGTGGGGGTGATGGATGTGCCCTACTGAGGGCCCTCGGAGCGGCCGGTGGAGGTGGGATTATCTGGGAATAAATAATCCATTCCCCCCGCCCGTAACTCAATGCAGCTCGGACAGCTACGGGAGGCAGGTGTAGTGCACAAGTGTGTGTATGCTTTAGTGCAGAAATGTGTGTGTGTGTTTTTTGGATCGCTCTTGTTCAGCTAACATTTAGAGAGAATGAATCACTTTCATTAATGATCTCTGAGGTGCCGAATGCTCTCTCTCTCTCTCTCTGTCTGTGTGTGTATTATGTTGCTCCGGTTCGATTCCCAATGACAGCAGGTTGTCTGTAAGTCGTTTTGGATAAAAGTGTCTGCTAAATACTTCACATTTATATATACATTTGCTTGTGTGTTAGTTAGGATTGCTCACATTAAGCCTATTAAGCTAAGTGATGCATTTCATTACTACTACTCTGCATTTATACGCAGTGCATAGGTTGATGAATGCTGAGTGTGTGTGTATGTGTGTGTGTGTGTTCTAACTGTTCTTTAATTTCTATGCTTCCAACATCACTGTATTTAAATGTTTGATTTAGTCACGAACAGAGCCCTTAGGCAGCTAGAGGATTTCTTTTGAGTAAGTAAGCTAAATAAGCTGAGCTTAGCATGATCTAACTTCACACACACAAGTACACCCTGATGTCCTTAAATACACCACAGCACTCTGGGCACCATTCCATTACCCTCACCTCACCCCCTGACCCTTCACTACTCCCCTGCTCTTCCCATGGTCACACACACAGTACCTCACACTTGCTGTAGGGGGAGCCAAAAACAAAATGTTAACTGGGATATCGGTCCTGAACGTCCTTGGGGGGGGTGCTGTTATGTGATGGCATCAGGGATTCTCTCCCAAGTATGAGTGTAGAGGCCAGGGGATGCTGGGAGGGCATGAGAGGTGGAGCATCATTTCCCCTCATCAGCACCACGGTGCTCCATACATGCTGCTAACACAACACGCCACACGACACCACACCGTAACACAGGGCGGCACAGACATACACCACACCTGAACACCACGTCACACCTGAACACCACATCACACCTGAACACCACGCCACACCACACCACCACGCCACACTACACCACACCACAGCACACCAGAGGAACACGTGCAGCCGTGTTACGAACCGTGTCTTTCGAGTGGCCCGTTAGGAGGAAATAGGGGGTGCCATGCGGGTCACTTTTCATGCACATGGAGAGATTGGAAGGTACCATTCCTATAGGAAGGGAAGTAACAACCTAGAGCCGTCATTAGAGCAGGAACAGAGGCGCTGGCGAGGGTTAACAAACAGCTGCAGGTTAGTGGCACAGAAGACAGCAGACTCAGAAGGCAAGAAGAAGAGAAGACTACATGGGCTGGTTTTGAAGACCAAGACCTGGTGTATAGTGAGGTAAATATAGATGGGGAATATTTATGCATCCAAACGTAAGCCAGTTTGGGACTAGCTTAGGCTAGGATAGGGCTAGCCTTTCAATCCAGGGCCTTAAGTCTTTGAAACCAGTCCTGTAGTCATTTTAGTTACTGACTGAGATAGATTATGTCAAAGATTCCATTCTTAATTCATTAATTGATAGAGAAGGCATGCTTTTTGGATGGTGAAATTAAAAAGTGAAATTAAGACACTTTAAGACAGAGAAGTTCACCTTAGTAAATTAACAGAAGTTACATGTGCACATTCAATTAGGACAGAGAGTAGACATAGATGATGCTGATTACTCAAGATTACACCAAAAGAGAGAACAGAGATTACCATGACTAAAGATTACTGAAGAACCTTTTCACAGACGGAAATGAATGCAGTGTATTTAATTAAGTCAAAGCAGAACATGATGTTAAGTTGTAGGAGAGTAAAGTGAGAGAGTTCCAGTGCTATAACCCCTGTGGCGTATGCTGAGGGGGAAGTAGAGAGAGAGAGTGTGTGTGTGTGTGTGTGTGTGTGTGTGTCTGTGTGTGTGTGTGTGTGTGTGTTTGTGTGCGCGTGCTTGTGTGTGTGTGCGTGTGTGTGTGTGTGTTTGTGTTTGTGTGCTTGTGTGTGTGTGTGTGTGTGTGTGTGTGGCTAGGTTAAGCGCTGTGTTTGGGCTACTCACCATATTCTGGCACCTGCCCTGTACCCCTCTTCAGCAGCAGTCGCACCCGCCGCCCTCCGGACTTGATGAGCTCGATGGCCCGGCCGTGGGTCATGTCTCTGGTGGTCTCCCCATTTATCTCAATTATCTGATCTCCCACCTACACGCACAGAGGAAGAGGGTTGAGGGGAGAGGAGAGGAGGAAAGAAAAAAGTGAATGCACGTTTTAAGTGGAAGTGGAAGCTCAGAGAGGGGCATATCTTGTGTGTGTGTGTGTGTGTGTGTGTGTGTGTGTGTGTTTGTGTTAAGTGGACGTGAGTGGTGTCGTGAGTGTGTGTGATTGGATAGAAACAATTTTGTGTGTGTGTGTTTGTGTGTGTGTGTGTTTGTGTGTGTGTGTGTTTGTGTGTGCATGTGTGTGTGTGTGTTTGTTAAGTGGACGTGAGTGGTGTCTGTGTGTGATTAGATAGGAACAATTTTGTGTGTGTGTGAAGTGGGCAACTATACAGTACATGTGTGTGAGGTTTAAGCGGGGAGCTGTGTAGGAGTATGGAGGGCTATATGGTTTAACCCTGTAGCCACCACTAATTCATTTCAATCCCTGTGGTGATAAATTCCTGGTGCCTACACACTTACTCTCTCCAAAATGAGTTTCACACACCTGAAGTTTGTACAGCACACACACACTGACACACAAAAACACACACACACCTGTGTAATTATTGCTGTAGCGGTTGTTAAAAAATGTGGATGGGACTGTTTGACCATTAAAAGTAGAAGGAAATTAATGAGGATGTCACCCAATTCAGATGGATATTTATTAGGATCAATGCGGATCTGTGATCCGTGCTGGAGCGGTTAGCCGCCGAGTGCTAATGAGCATTGCCAGTCATGAGTGTCAGGGCTAATGAATCTCAGCAGCAGCGCACTAATGTCGCCGCATGAATGAATTATGGCAGAGCTTGTACCCACTCGAAGGAACAGTGAGGAGTGAGGAGTGTGTGTGCGTGTCATCCCACCGTCCACACACACACACACACACACACACACACATACACAGAGAGTGCTGCAGAATGACAATGTCCTTTCGAGATACCTGAGGGATGAGGATGAGCGAGTGGATCATTATGCC
>NC_045167.1:15417532-15422532 GCF_900700415.2 Clupea harengus | reverse complement strand
GAAGTGGTGGCAGAAAGACTCTTTGCCTTCCCATTTGTGAACTTATTTTACTTGTTCACACTTGTCCTACATGATTCAGTTGGATACATTGAATCCTGTGTCAGAATTAGATCAACATAATAACATGTTGTTTTAAAGAAAAACACGACTCATTTCTGTAACTCAAATGTAACATGGTCTTGTAAATTTGACAATCAATCAAATTGCCATTCCCTTTAATTCAGTGTACAGCAGATTCAATCACAAAGAGGCAGCCATAACAAGAGCAACTAACGTCTGACAAAGTGTTTTCATTGAGTCGCTACGGAAACAAAAAGACAAGAAGCTTGTCGATGAGTTATGATGCTGTAGATGTGTTCGTAGCAGATGGGTTTGCAGTGGACAGTCACACATCAGACAGGCCAGGAGCTTTTGTGCAGACTTGTGCAGACCCCTAATGTAAAACAGCACTGCTAACCAAGGCACCTGAGTACAGACCCCTGATGTCAAACAGCACTGCTAACGAACAGGTACCTGAGTACAGACCCCTAATGTCAAACAGCACTGCTAACCAAGGTACCTGAGTACAGACCCCTAATGTCAAACAGCACTGCTAACGAACAGGTACCTGAGTACAGACCCCTAATGTCAAACAGCACTGCTAACGAACAGGTACCTGAGTGCAGACCCCTAATGTCAAACAGCACTGCTAACCAAAGTACCTGTGTGGCTGCTGGCATGGCGCCAGGTGGTGTGGCGTGACGGAGCGTGACCTCACCTGTGGTTGTCGATAGTCAGGGATGACAAACTGCCGCGGGTCTAACTGCCGGTAGTCCATGAGCGGGGGCTGCCGATAGTCCAGCGTAGGGGGCTGCCGGTAGTCGGCTACGGGAGGGTGCCGATAGTCCACGGGGGGCTGGCGGTAGTCTGTGAACGGAGGCTGCCGGATGTCCGGCTTGACGTCCTGCCGAGCCTTCACCTCTGATCTGTAACTGAGCAAGACGGAGCGACAATTAATAATAATAGAACAATTAAGTAGTAAGAGTTCACGTCATCAGGATACTAATGTGGAGATGTCCACACCCTACTGTGTCTTAAGCAGGGACCATAGATACAGAGAAGTGCGCACTAACTTTGACAGAGAGACAAACAATGGCTGCAGTATATACTAGTGCATGTCAAACAGATCCTATAAAAACATATCTGATACCAGTGGCTACTTTCTTTTTTTTTGACACTTTATTTTTTACAAAGTTTTTTCACAGATACAGAGGAACAGAAAAGTAAACAAACACACAAGACTGACAGAAAATAATACAAAAACAAAAAACTTAACAACCATGAACATGCTGGATTGCATTGATTCCACAAAGTGATCCTGAGACATATACAGTTTTCAAACATCAACCTGTCATTGACATTTAAATAGAGTCCATTTCACCCATTTCTCTTCACATTGCTCTGCCTGTACTCTTAATCTGTGTGTTAGTTGTTCCATCACATACATCTCACTCACAATTTTCAGCCATTCATCTCGAGTTGGGGGACCTGGTTTATACCATCTTTTTGTAATGGCTTTTTTGCAGGCCGCTATCAAGATTTTGAACAAGTATCTGTCTGTTCTTGCCACAATATTTCCAGCCATATTACCAAAATACAGTACTATACATGAATTAGGTACTTCGTAACCCAGGATGTTGGCCAAAATCAAGTGCACATCTTCCCAAAACTGAACAATGTCTGGGCAGAGCCAGAAGACATGAGCATGATTCACATTTACAGCACCACATTCTCTCCAACATGGTTGGGACACTGATACAAATTTGCTCCTAAGTTTGGGAGTGATAAAAAATCTTATTATATTCTTCCAACAGTGTTCTCTCCATGTACGTGATGATGCAGTAGATTGCTGGGTTCTCCATATATGCAGCCAATCATCCTCAGAAATATTCACACCCAACTCTCTTTCCCATTTCTGCTTGACATATAGGGTTGAATTCCCTTTACTCTCCATTAATTGCTGATACAATGCAGATATTATTCTGTACCTCCCTGAGTTGTATGTTCCTATTACAATTGAAATTACACCATTTTTGTCCTGGTTTGTATTTGGTTTTACCTCCCTCTCAAAGTAGTCCCTTAGTTGCAAATATCTGAAGTGATCCTGGTTATACAATGCAAACTTTTCTTTCATCTGCTGAAAACTCATGAAATTACCATCTTTTGTTACTGTACACAGTGCTGTTATTCCATTTGGTATCCATTGTTTGAATCTCTGGTCAAGAGTGTTTGGAATGAATTGTTTGTCATAGGCTGCCCACCTAAGTAGTCTGAGATCACCCTCTAATTTATATTTACGTGTGGTGTCATACCACACTTTGAATGTAAATTGGGTGATTCTGTCCATCTGTTTAATTAAATCTTTAGCGTCCTTACCACCCCCAATGATACTTTGGATTTCCCTTCCTTGTACATATTGTTCAAGGCTTTTCCATTTAGCCTCATAGCGTTCATCACACCAGCAAACTATAGGTACCAGTGGCTACTTTCTAATGACCTTGAGGCATTACTGTATAATTACACCCCCTCTGAAGGGTTAATGGAGTGAGGAGATGGATTTGCACAGGGTTGCTGGTGTGGGAGAGAGGAAGAGGGAGACTGTATGCAAAGTGACAGGATGATTGGATCTTGTTTATTTGGTGCGGCTCTGGTTGATGGCTCATTTGCTGTGCCATAAATGTTTTTGTTAGTGAGGTTTTGCATGCTAGGAAAACACACTCAGAATCACACACATGCTCAAGATTCCCTCATTCTACATACTGTCTCTCTCTCTCTCTCTCTCTCTCTCTCTCACTCACACGCACATTCACACACACACACACACACACACACACACACACACACACACACACACACACACACACACACACACACACACACACACACCCACACACACACACACACACACCCACACACACACACACACACACACACACACACACACACTCAGTCAGTCACTCCCCGCTCGCTCTCTGTTATCTGCACACTAAATCTTTCATGGAACACGATTTCCATTGAAAAGCGAAGCAACGCGATCAGCAGGAGTTGGCGAGTGTCTGTGGGCCGGCAGCGAGGCAAATGAAAGCCAGCGCTCTGGCGCCCAAGTTTCCCCCTGCCTCCATAAAAGATGGAGGGATGTTTTTAAAGGAGCAGCGGCCGCTGAATTATTCAGGCCTCCATAAGAGTTAAGTGATGTTACTCAACAAAGTGGAGACAGAGAAGAGAGAAGTGGAGGGAAGAGAGTGTGTGCAAGAGAGAGAGAGAAGAGAGAGAGAGAAGTGAGTGAGAGAGAGAGAGAGAGAGAGAAGAGAGAGAGAATGAGTGAGAGAATGAGTGAGAGGAGAGTGAGAGAGAGATAGAGAGAGAGAGAGGAGAGAGAGAGAGATTGAGTGAGAGGAGAGAGAGAGAGAAGAGAGAGAGAGAGAGAGAGAGAGATAGAGAGAGAGAATGAGTGAGAGGAGGTAGGGTGGGATTGCAAGGAAGGGGTGGGTGACTCGCTCTCACCTGAAGACAGCCATTTGCACTTTTCTTGGCTTTCTCTCTACATCACTTTTTCATCTCTCTAGTTCTCTCTCTCAGACACACACACACACACACACACACACACACACACACACACACACACACACACACACTTACTCATTCTCTCAGTCAGTGGCAAATCCATCTCTATCAGTCCATTCCCTGGCAAGGAAGTGATAGGCAGAGAAAAGGTGAGAGAGAGAGAGAGAGAGAGAGATAGAGAGAGAGAGAGAGAGAGAGAGAGAGCAAGAGCGTAAAAGAGATAAAAAAAAGCCCTTACCTGCTTTCATGGCCGTAGATCTGAACGGGTGGTGCTGCTGGAGCCTGGGCGGGGGGCGGTGGCTGAGAGGCCTGCTGCTGGCTGGCGGGGGTGGGCGGGGGGGCCTGCATGCCAGCCTGGAGGCCTGCCTGAGCCGCCTGGGTCTGGGGACTGTTCTGTTGGTTCATGGGGCTCTGCTTCTCCGAGTTGGCCGCCGACGGAGGGCTGCTTAACTCTGCGACACACAGGAGCGCAAACACCGAATCAACATGGCGGGGGAGAGAGGGACTCGGTGTTGGTAGCTTGGCAGAACTACACAAACCCCTCATAATGTAGTAATGAGCATATTGCAAGAAGGACCAAATCTGTCACACCACAACACCGTGTCATAGCTACCTTTAATTTGACAGAATGACTTTATCTAATCAAATATTCACTGAAGCTTGACCGCGTTTGCCCCCGGCAAATCACTCATGTGATACAACGCATGAGCCTTTGTCCTTGTAGACATACATAATACGCATACCGGGGGTTGTGGGTATCTGATACTCAGACCACAACAGCAGGGCAAAATCTGGAGCAGGTCTCCGGCTCTGTACTGCGGTAGTCAAGAATGGGATAAATATATGAACGTGGTTTGGATCGGTCAATGGCCGAAAAATGACATTCCCCACGGAGATCATTAAAGAGTAATATCTAAAAACAGAAGTATCTAAAAACAGAACACCGTCTGCCTGTCTTCTCAACAGTTTGTTATGTACTGCATCCCGTTTCCCTGGAGACTGTTGTGACAACTTCACTTTGGGTCCACAACAAACCCAGGAAAAAAAAACAGCAAACAGAGACAAACACAACGACTGTAAGAAAGCTTTCAGACGTTTTCTTCGTTTGTTTCTGGAGAGTTCCGCTCACCCTCCTGCGGGATGATGCACAGCGTGACGCTCAGTCCGGCGTCCTTGATGAGCTTGACGATGTCGGCGTGCGGCATGCTGACGATGGATTGGCTGTTGACGGCCAGAATGCGGTCGCCCACCTTCAGCTTACCGCAGCGGTCCGCAGGGCTGCCCTCGATGATGCGCCCAATCTTGTGTGGCACAGCTGCAACACACACACACACACGAGCAGACACACACACACACACACACACACACGAGCAGAGACACACGCATCCACATGCACA
>NC_045167.1:15397532-15412532 GCF_900700415.2 Clupea harengus | reverse complement strand
TCTCACAAGCGTCCGGACTCACAGGCTGTCCCGCCTCGTCTCCGCCCAAGATCCGGAAGCCGAAGCCGGACTTCTGCCGGCGCAGGTGCACCTCCACTTCCTGAAACTCTGCTCCTGAGGGATCATGGGAAGGGAAAATAAAAATGAAAATCAACACAAGGGCAGGTCACGTAAGGACAGCACACTCGCACATTCATCTTCTTTTCTGTTCCAAAAAGTCCCAGCTTGACATTTCAGGGTGAAAAAAAATAAATTTGACTGAATGAATAAATAACGGCTGAATAAGTAAAGAGGAGCATCGTTAGAGAGAGCTTTGCGGGCTTGGTGCGCGGAGACTTACCGGAAGGTTCCACAGAGTAGGTGGTCCGTGGGGGCCCTGTATCTGAGAGAGTGAGATGGGGAGGGAAGGGGGGTGGAGGAGAGGGGGGGTAGCAACACAAAACAAAATGAGCCTTCTTGGGAAATTGAAGCAGAGAACAAGCCGACACACACAAATAGGAAGGCATGCAAGGATGGTGTGTTTGGGGTGGGGGGGGTAGTGAACACTTATCGCATATTCAGTGCAAACCCACGCCTCAGTGCACTGTCAAGGCAAACTTCCTCCGTCATCCATAACTTGGCACTAGCTGGGTGCTAAAATGCTTACAGTGTGAAAAAAAAAAAACATCGGCACAAAGCGGTTTTAAATGAGGAACAGAATGTGTCGGCTTGTGGTTTGAATCCCGAAGACAAAAAGAACAAAAAGCACCCTGACAGAACGTTAGCGTGCAGAGAAACAAACACACACACACACACACACACACACACAGAACTATACTCAAACAAAAAAAGGAAATCCTTGCCACAGAAACCCCATGTAACTCGTTGGACGCCCACAAACACATCACACACTCCAGTAAAAGGGATTTGGCTGGGCTGTTCGGTCTTAATTTCTTTGGATACGTTTCATTCTCGTGCACACAGAAGCCGCTGGAGCTGTACTTGAGTTTGGTTCCCGCCGCAGGCGAATGTGAAGAGAGAGGGAGAGAGAGAGAGAGAGAGAGAGAGAAAGATACATACCAAGAGCAAAGGAGAAAAATTAAATAATAAATGCCTCTGCTTTTTCTTTTATTCATGTGTGTTCTGAGGACGAAAGAGTGACTCAGAGGCCTGGTGCTCAGTGACTCAGAGGCCTGCCCCCCCCCCCCCCCCCCCCGACATGGACCCAGGGTCAAGAGGGGTCTCAGCTTGATCCCCCTTACACTCCGCTTGTGTGTTTGCACCACAGGGTCATAAGCACACAAGCTGAAAAAAGCAGAGCTAGGGAATGACAGAACGAGAGAGAGTGAGAGAGAGAGAGAGCGAGAGAGAACGACTAGAAGTCTCCAGTGAGTGAGAGCGAAAGCTAGTGAGAGAACGAGAGAGAGAGAGAGAAATCTCCTGTGTGTGTGTATGTGTCAGGTTGTGTATATCAGTGTGTGTGTATGTGTGTGTGTGAGCATATGCATGACTAAAGCTCTGAGCTGCCCTGCTGTTGACCTTTCACCCTTAGCTGGCAGCAGTAGACGGAAGCTGAGCAGTGGTGTGTGATCTGAGCTTTTACAGTCAATATGAGCGCTGGGAGTCTCTCAAAAACCAGACCAGAGGAAGAGGTCAAGAGAAAGAGAAAGAAAGGAGGGTGACAGAGGGAGAAAGAGGGATGCCCCAGGAGGGAGAGAGAGGGTGAGAGATGGAGAGGCAGAGAGAATGAGACAAAGGAGGAGGGAAAGACTGAGAGAGAGAGAGAGAGAGAGAGAGAGAGAGAGAGGGGGAAAGAGACTGAGAGAGAGGGTGAGAGATGGAGAGGCCAAGAGAATGAGACAAAAGCGGAGGGAAAGACTGAAAGAGAGAGAAAGAGAGAGAGAGGTAGAGGTAGAGAGAGGTAGAGAGAGAGAGAGAGAGGTAGAGAGAGAGAGAGGGTTTGACACAGCGAGTGAGAGTAGGTGGAAGAGAGGGAGAGATGGACAAAGGAAGATAGAGAGATAGAGGAGGAATGAGAGATAGATAGAGAGATGGTGAGGGACAAAATCCCCTGAAAGCCATGACACAGAGCTCAACAGACAGCACTGTCCTCTCTGATAAGGGTTGCGTTACATAAGCACACACAAAACCCAGCTCCCTTTCCCCCAAGCCAATCCTCTAGCATTGGTGATTAGTGTGTGTGTGTGTGTGTGAGAGTGTGTGTGTGTGCATGTATGAAGGAAACAGGGTTTGTTGTGTGTGTGTGTGTGTGTGTGTATGTACACGCGTATGAGTGTCTGTCTGTGTGAAAAAAGAAGGGAAGGGTTTGTTGTGGTTCACTTCAAACCTGTCCTGGCTCATCAATGTACACACACACACACACACACACACACACACACACACACACACACCCACACACACCTAGAACAGCCAACCTACACTACCGTTTCCACACCTCCGCAAATCTCCCGGTTGACTCACGCTCAAAAAATCAGGATCATGCGAGGGGTGGATATCCGTCTGAGAAACTGTATCGTATTTGATAATGAGGGCTCTCGCTTCTGTTCGAGGGCTTTGTTGTTCTTTCCCGAGGATTTGAGGGAGAATGTCTCCGGCTCACTGGAGCTTAGGAGCGGCGCCGAGAGCCAGGTTGTCAGCTGAGATCTTAATTCCGCCAGCGGCGTCTCTGATTGCGCTGCCGAGAGAGATGGGGAGAGACTCTAATGGCGCCCAACTGGCAGGGACTCCCAGACCAAGATAAGGGGCACTGTAGTCACAGAGCCTGTACCGGCCTTTCGGTAATCACAAACTAACACAACATGTGTCTGTAAACATGTAAACACACCTTCACACACACACACACACACACACACACACACACACACACACACACACACACACACACACACACACACACACACACACACACACACACACACACACACACTTTCCCAACACACATACACACACCCCCAACACACTCTCAGAATGCACACTGTAGCGAAGGGAGAGCATAGTCACCTCACCCGAGCACATACTCATCTGTAGTGACGGCACATCGTCACACACACACACATATTCAATCCCCCCCAGCCCACACATATAATACACATACAGAGTAAAAGACTTCAATACTGGATGCTATGGAGGTTACTCATAATAAGACTAACAGCATGGTCATCACGGCTTGCCAGCCGACGCAAGTCAGGAAGCGTAAAGATGCACACTGTGAAGGGAAACTGGAAAGGTAATTTGAACATGTGTGACAGTGTGTGTGTGTGGTGTGTGTGTGTGTGTGTGTGTGTGACAGTGTGTGTGTGTGTGTGTGTGTGTGTGTGTGTGTGTGTCTATGTGTGACAGTGTGTGTGTGTGTGTGTGTGTGTGTGTGTGTGTGTGACAGTGTGTGTGTGTGTTTATGTGTGACAGTGTGTCTGTGTGTGTGTGTCTATGTGTGAGAGTGTGTCTGTGTGTGCGTGTCTATGTGTGACAGTGTGTGTGTGTGTGACTGTGTGTCTATGTGTGACAGTGTGTGTGTGTGTGAGTGTGTGTCTATGTGTGACAGTGTGTGTGTGTGTGTGTGTGTGTGTGTGAGTGTGTGTCTATGTGTGACAGTGTGTGTGTGTGTGTGTGTGAGTGTGTGTCTATGTGTGACAGTGTGTGTGTGGGTGTGTGTCTATGTGTGACAGTGTGTGTGTGCGTGTCTCTATGAATGTCTATGTGTGTGTGTGTGAGTGTGTGTCTATGAATGTCTATGTGTCTGTGAATGATTACATAAGTGCGTGGGTTTGGCTGCGGGTAAGGGCTGGTGCACATTTGGGTGTAGCTATTAAAAGATTTTATTGTGTTAGTGTTTGGATGTATGCTGATCTGTGTATTTGAATACTTGTGTACATGTGCATGTGTGTATGAGTGTGTGTGTGTGTGTATGTGTGTGTGTGTGTGTGTGTGTGTGTGTGTGTGTATGTGTGTGTGTGTGTGTGTGTGTGTGTGTGTGTCCACATAAAAAAAAAACAGCAACCACTTCTCTGTTTGCTCCACCTGTTTAGAAGGAGAAGAGGGGTTAGAGAGAACCTCTACATTTCTACAGCATTGGAGCAGTGGGGTGGCTGAGTGTGTGTGTGTGTGTGTGTGAGCAGGGGCGAGGACGGGGGGAGGTTGGGGGTTAGGGCACGGGGTACAGGGGAGTGTGTTACTTACGCCTACTCTCATAGATGGCCCTGGACTTCTCGTACAGGTCATAGGGGTCAGGCCTGATCAGCTCGTAAGGGTCACAGGCCCCCATGGGGTCGGGCGCGGACACCCGGTGCAGGAGAGGGGCGGGGAAGGAGGGGGGGCTCAGGGGGAGCACGGGGGCCGACAGGCTGGTCTGGGGGCTGCCGTGGCCCTGCGCCTCCCACTGCTCCAGGACCTGTGAACAAACACGCGCGAGGCAAGGTCAGAGGTCAGTCAGGTGTTCCGGCCCCGGGGGCAAGAGAAGGCCAGTTCGGTCCTTCACACCATCCACTTTACTGCCCCACACACCCCCGACCCAGGAAGCACACTTAGGCCTCAGGACTGCCAGAGATGGAGGGATACTCAAAGGTCGTTAGTAAGAAGAAAGGAGAGACAAGTAAGCGCTGCACCCCCCCCCCCCCCCCTAAAACTTCCTCCCTGCAAAAGAGGGGGGATGAGAGACTGATAGAAGTTGTTTTTCTTCCTTTAGACTGATTCTGATATTTCTGGTGCAGCTGGGTGACTCAACTCATCCCCTGCTGGGAGAGAGGTCTTTGGGATCATCTAAATATGTCTTAGAGAAGGAAAAAAACTTAGCTCTCCCTGTCTTCCCTCGCCATATTTCACTTTGAAAGATTGTGCAGAACTAGTAGCATTCATCATAGGGAGTGTTGAGTAATTGTGGTGTTAGAATTATTAAGATGTTGTGAAAAACAGAGGCAGCGCTGGAAAATGAGGCTACGCTTGCAGATCACACACACACACACACACACACACACACACACACACACACACACACACACCCAAACACATCCAAACAAACACACACACACACACACAACCTAATCAAAAGCAGGTAGGCACAGTTAGTGCAGTCAGGTCTATTTGCATTCTGCTTCCCTAATAATAGTCAGAGTGCAACAAAACAGGAAATGAGTGGCAGTATAATTAAAAGGCCTATGGAGGGAGATGAGGCGAGGAAAAAAAGAGAAAAACAAAGATGAAAAAAGATGTGGCGGCTTGTTAAAGCGGGGGCAGGGTAGGCATGCTAATTTAGCGGCGGCGCGCAGCACAGCAAAGTGTGCCGCAGCCCTGTGCAGTGCTATAGCACAACAGCTCCAGGCGGCTTTGCAATGGGAGGAGGAGGGAGCAGATTAAATATGTCAGTGTGCCGCCAGTCACTGCCAAGGAAACACACACACACACACACACACACACACACACACACACACACACCCACACCCACACCCACACACACACACACACATGCACACATGCACACAAGACCCCTAGTGCTCCTTGAAACACTAAGGCTAAGCTCTCTCTCTCTCTGAGACAACAGCCCATGTGAATAACTCACATCTCTGTGCATGTGTGTGTGTGTATGTGGACGGGCTTGTATGTACGCAAAGAGAACCTCTCCACCAAAACATAACCAGGCAGCGGAGTTTGATGCCGAGATCAAGGCCTGTCTCGCTAGCGGCAGATGGCTCGTGTTAGCGTACTACAGCTGTGGAACATGGCAGTGAGCGCTACTGGCTTCCCCCCCTCGCTCCCCTTCTCTCCTCCACTCCCCTCCTCTCCTCTCCTCTCCTCCTCTCCCCTCCTGTCATCCACTCCCCTCCTCTCCTCTCCCCTCCTCTCATCCACTCCCTTCCTCTCCTCCGCTCCCCTCCTCTCCCCTCTTCTCATCCACTCCCTTCCTCTCCTCTCCTCCACTCTCCTTCTCTCCTCTCCCCTCCTCTCCTCCCATCCCCTTACTCCTGGAGCAGGCTTTAGCAAAACAAGCCCAGCGCTGGCTTTAGCTAGCACCTGACAGAGGTAAGGAGCGCTGCAGAGGAATGTAAATGTGCTCTTGAATGCCATGCAAACAAAGTCAATGAGCTGCAGCAGGCATGATAGACAGATAGAGATAGAGAGAGAGAGAGAGAGAGAGAATGAATTCTGTTTGTCTTTGGCAATGCAAAATTATTAATTGTCAATGTCAATCAAGCTCATCGAATTTTAATTTTAATTTAAAGAGAGACGGTGCACTTATAGTACAGCTTGCTGCCCCTGCACTGGCTGAGTTGGCCAGGAAATTACCTTGCACTTAACCCCGTCCTGCTCATATCAATACCCTCTCTGTTCTGAGTGGCCTTTTACGAACCTCTTTAACGAACCTGTCTTCCTGTCCGTAAGCGTGCCTCTTTAACGACTTCCTACTTTTTTGCTCTCTCAAGAAACTTTTCCTCTTGTTCGTTGTTGTCGCTCTGGGCCGTGGCAAACGATCTCTAATTAAACCTAAGATGAACTGTCTGCTTGGGATTCTGGCAAGGCCTGGATGGGGGGGAAGGGGGGCGTGAGTGGGAGGCAAAAAACTAAGAATGAGGAGATGGTCTTGTGTAATGGGTTATGGGAGCGTGCCTCTCTCACACTCTCACACTCACACTCACTCTCTCTCTCACACACACACACACACACACACACACACACACACACACACACACACACACACACACACACACACACACACACACACACACACACACACAGAGACTCGCAGGCCAGTGCTTCAGTGGCCTGTGGGGTTCATGGCAGCCTGATTAGCCTGCTGCAGACACACATGAGAAAGAATGAACTGAATCCATCTGACAGCACAGAGACAGAGAGACAGAGAGACAGAGAGAGAGAGAGAGAGAGAGACAGAGAGAGATGGAAAGAGAGAGAGAGAGAGAGTGTGTGTGAGAGAGAGAGAGAGAGAGATGGAAAGAGACAGAGTGACAATGAGAGATGGCTAGATGGGTAGTCCAAGAAGGAGAGATAAACAGATAAATAGAGAGAGAGATAGAGAGAGTGAATGGAGAATTGTGAGAGATGGGGAGAGCAGGGGCACACAGATTACCTAGATTGAAAGAGAAAGAGCAATAGATAGAGGCTAGATAGCGAGAGGGAGTGAGAGGGAGTGAGATGGAGTATGCAAGTGGTAAAATAAGACAGATTGAAAGAGAAAGAGAGAGAGAGAGACAGAGAGAGAAGGGGGACAGATAAAATGAGATCGAAAGAGGGAAGGTGAAAGGGGGAAAGATGAGATCAGTTGGCAAGATAAAAAGAGACAGCGAGAGGAGGAGGAGGAGAGGGAGAGAGAGAGAGAGAGAGAGAGAGTGTTTGATAGGGTGACAGGAGAGCCAGAAAAGTTGGGCCTGGATGATGAGAGCGAGAGAGGGAGGGAATAAAGTGATAAGGAGAGAGGGTGACCAAATGGAAGCAGGTAAAAATAGACAGGCTGAAACAGACAGACATAGAGATAGATAGTGCGATATATATATATACATATACATATATATATATATATATATATATATATATATATATGGAGAGAGAGAGATAGAGCGAAGGAGAGAGAGAGAGAGACAGAAAGAAGGATGCAGAGCATGCACCCCAATCCTCTCTAACACATAGTGGTTGGTGTGCTCCGTGTGAATAGTCTAGGGTTAGTATCTGGTTAGAAGAGACAAAACAAGGAATCCACAAGCACAGTCGGCTATAACAAGAAGTTATCAGACGCAATAAGAAAACTGTGACATGTGGCTATCAGTTTTTCTACAGATAAAAAAGAGGTATAAGATAGGAGATCTAGAAAAACACGGGCGGAGGGTTTATCAGAAATGAAATAGATAAGAGTATGAAATGGCGTCTTGACTGGACTTAGCCCTGCCTTTGCATGGATCAGGAAGCCGTGCGTAGAGAAGACACTAAGTCTGAGAACTGGCTCGCTGCCATTGGGAAAAGGCTTGTTATTCTTATAGTGAAATATGGAGAGGGTGACTGTAGAGAAATTAAGTCAGTGGCTAAATTCAACACGGGTTAAGATGGGACCGGGATGGCGAAAGAGATGAAAACATGACTCTTCACGTCATCAAATCACATTACTTAAAATAGATACATCAAGTTTAAACATGTACAAATGCAGCACTATTTGCACAGATTCAGTTAGTTCATGATTTTTTTTGTGGCTTCCTGGGTTCCTGAATGTTTACCTGGCTTTGCCTGGCCTTTATTCTTACACTGATTGAAAGCTCCATTCCAGGAACTCTATATCCCCACACTCCAGTCACATGTATAGGTCACAGTATAACCATGGTGACCAGTGCCAGAGGGGTCAAGAGGGAGGAAGAGCGGCTTAGGAAAGAGCAGCTACACAAGTAGCTGTGAGTTCATCAATAAATGAAGAAGGGGGTTAGAAGATAGAAAGCAGAGGGAAGGGAAGAGAAATCTCAGCGGTTTTGGAAGACAATGCTGTTTACCTGTTTGGGGGTCTTCCAGGGGGAAAACTGACCTGCAATAGTGAGAGAATAGAAACATTAAGCCTCTAAAATGGTGTGTTGTTGTGTGTGTGTGTGAACAGTACATTAGCTTGGCATGACAGTCAATTGTCAATAAGATGCATGGTTTGCTAAGAAGGGTTTGGTTTAAATAGACATCTGCAGAAAATACTATGTTGGAGGATGTAAACTAAATACACATGGAACCTCAAAAATGAAACAAAGGAAAATGCTTGAAAAAAAAAAAAAAAAAAAAAGAATAAACATTTTGTAAGAACAGTTGTTAGACTACACTATTTCAGATGCTAGTTCTTTCTGACACAGGAGCCATAGCAATGACTAGTAGGATAAACGGTCCAGTTCTTGAGTGGATCTAAGATCACTAAACAAGCCTGGGGCCCAGAGATGTCCTTGTGACGCAGCCGGCAGCTGCAGAACCTCCAGGCATGTTTTGGAGCCACTTAGGGCCCCCCCTCCCCCCGCCCTAATGAACCACGCGTGCGTCTGGTGATGGACTTCTTGATTCCTGAGATATAAAACAGTAGGCCCATCCCCCCAATGTCACACTCAGTCATCCCCCCCCATGAGATCTCTCGAAGTATCATATTTCCTTCCCCAAAACCTCCCTGTCTGACGTTGCATTTACTTCCAAATAATTACATAATTTGCCGTAGGGGCAGTGCAGCCGTGAGTTTTAATTGAATGGTTCAGGGAGGAAGGTAACGCGTAACGCGTGGGCAGGGAAGGAGCTCATCGCTCCACTCAGCTCCTGCAACAGCAGCCGGGCCCAGGGGACACGGGCGATTTCCAGAGCAAATATCTCACACATGTTTCCTTAAGTCTAACACTCCCCCTACACACACACACTCTCTCTCTCTCTCTCTCTTTCACACACACACACACACACACACACACACACACACACACTCTCTCTCTCTCTCTCTCTCTCTCTCTCACACACACACACACACACACTCTCTCTCTCTCACACACACACACACACACACACACTCTCTCTCTCTCTCTCTCTCACACACGTGCCAGAAAAGGCTCCTGTGTGACGGTTTCAATATCTCACACATGTTTCCTAAGTCTAACACTCCCCCTACACACACACACTCTCTCTCTCTCTCTCTCTTTCACACACACACACACACACACACACACACACACACACACACACACACACACACACACACACTCTCTCTCTTTCACACACACACACACACACACACACACACACACACACACACACTCTCTCTCTCTCACACACACACACACACACACACACTCTCTCTCTCTCTCTCTCTCTCTCTCTCACACACACACACACACACACACACTCTCTCTCTCTCTCTCTCTCACACACACACACACACACACACACACTCTCTCTCTCTCTCTCTCTCTCTCACACACGTGCCAGAAAAGGCTCCTGTGTGACGGTTTCATTTAATTTGCTCAACCACCCGAAGACGCCCTCGGAAAACTTGGGAAGAAAAAAAAACATTTGACAATCACTCCCACCCCACCACCTCTCACATTCACATCTTTTCTCTTTCTCTCTCTTTTTCTTGCTCTCTTACCAGAGAGTAGTGTTGCTAATTAAATCAGCAGCCTTATGTGTAACTAGATGACCAAACCAGAGGAGTATGGAGTGTTGGGGCGAAGGATCGGATTTTTGGTGAAGGTCTCCAGAGGAGCTGGGAGGAGCCTAACTGCATGTTGAATGTTGAAGGGGCTGATGGGATAGATGGAGGACAGAGGTCTTGCATCACCCCAAATAATTGTGGAGGGTGAATACATGTGAATGCTGGAAAGTTTGAGTGAATGGAGGACTGCAAAGTAGCAGTGGGATTTTAAGGACCAAAAAGCAGTGGTTGTCTGATCATCAAAGGAATGAATTCATGCCCACAAATGCTGCCACATCTACCTTGTTTCGTTACTCACGCACAGCACACACACACACACACACACACACACACACACACACACACACACACACACACAAATGCTTAAAAAAACCCTATTCTTGATGTCTGTGGTTCAATTAATCTATTTTCCATCTTTTACGTGCTGTTATGGAGGCCTGCGAGGAACAAAAAGCACAATTGCTTACAAACGACAACTCTGTTAGCTACATTCATTAAAACACACAACTATACACCACTCATGCACCCCCCTGTGTACAAAACAGAAGAAAGCTCTAGGAGGAATATCACATTCAGAATTTTCAGAACATGGAGTCACCAAAGATCATAGGGAATGAAAATGCCAACACCCATCCAACCAGGTTTTACTTTGTCTGAACAAACAGAATATTTAACGGATAGGCAAAACTTAACACACAATGCAAACAACTTCAACCAACATCACCTTATTTGCATGTGAATACAAAGTTCATGCGTGTGTGTGTGTGTATGAGTGTATGTGTCTGTGTCTACAGACAGACTGCTTATTGACTGCATACTTCACACATTATGGAGTGCCCTGACTAAAGGTCAGCTCTGCTATGCAAAGCAAGTTCAGCTCATCTTTGTGAACAGCTAGATAGCTGAGACGAGAAGCACTGCAACACACAGACAGCAAGGAGCTTCTGAGGATCACAAAAGACAAGGGTGCAGATGACAACGGTAGGAATCCTTGGATATTTGCCTATTTGTTTATACTTTTTTTGTATATACAAAATCACTGTTGTAAAAACCTTACCAAAAACAAATAAATCAATCAGAGATGTTTTTCTTTAGAGATGTAGCATCAACTCTTCAGCTAATATTGTATTATAAAAAAAGAGAATTTTGAATGATTGACTCTGACTGATGCATTTCAGGGATGGATCACTTGCTTCTGTTCACTCTGCTGTTCTCAGGTCAGTGACCATCATGTGATGAAAGCATTCTTAATTCAGCTGTATGACTTGTGATAGTGACTTAAGATCAGTTTTTGTTTAAATATGTCATGTCTAATATGTCATACCTCACAGGGCTCGGCAGCGTGTCCTCACGCATGCCACGGCGGTTCCACTTTGTGAACCTGAGTGAGACGTGGGACGAAGCACAGGAACACTGCAGGCACAAGTTCACCGACCTGGCCACTGTGGAAAACATGTTTGACATGACTACGATGACCAATGGCACAGATGGTTATGATATGGCCTGGATTGGGTTGCGAAAGGACACTTGGATGTGGTCACTGCAGGACAAAAATGTCAGTCTGGAAGAGACCAACTTCACATCCTGGGGAGAAGATGAACCAAACAATTTAGGTGGACAGCAGGACTGTGTTGCCTTGTTTAAGGGTTACTGGTATGATGTCAACTGTGATGGTTTATTTTTTTCCATATGCGGTATGACCTGCTTTAACTTATAATTTCTGAGACATTAAACCCTGTGTGTGTGTGTGTGTGTGTGTGTGTGTGTGTGTGTGTGTGTAGCTGTGTGTGTGTGTGTTTGTGTGTGTGTGTGTGTGTGTGTGTGTGTGTGTGTGTGTGTGTGTGTGTGTGTGTGTGTAGTTGTGTGTGTATGTGTGTGTGTGTGTGTGTGTGTAGTTGTGTGTGTGTGTTTGTGTGTGTATGTGAGTGTGTGTGTGTGTGTGTGTGTGTGTGTGTGTGTGTGTCTGTGTGTGAGTGTGTGTGTGTGTGTGTGTCTGTGTCTGTGTGTGAGTGTGTGTGAGGTTTGCTTTTAGTGATGTTCGTATGCTCCAAACTCCACATATTTAAACATCATCCCATGATCCTTTATGTATCACATTCAAATGAACATATTTGTCTTACAGAGGGAGGAAACCCAAATGAAAGATACACTCTCATAAACGAGGTCACGAATTGGAATGGTGCTCAGAAGTACTGCAGGTCAAAACACACGAACCTACTAAGAGTGAGGAACCAGAATGAGAACAACAAGATTAGTCAGATTGCAAAGAATAAATGGGTGTGGATCGGCCTGTTCAAAGGATGGAAATGGTCTGACCAAACTAACTCCGTATTCACATTCTGGAGACCAGGTATACCTGATAACTATGGAGGGAACAAGGACTGCGCTGTAACATGGCGAAAGGACGAAGGGAAATGGGGAGACAGGAACTGTACTGAGAAACATCTGTTCTTTTGCTACGAGAGTGAGTTGTTCTTTAATCACTTTAATTCTCATTTTCAACCCTTTTTTAGGTTTGAATGCATTATTCAAATCCCTGTTCTGTAAGAGTGCATAGCCACAGACTATTTGTGGCATATTGTCCATATTGTAACATACACATCGTATCATTCATTGCACTAGTACACTGGAAGGAGAGGTCTCTATAAAATAGTGTAATATGTGAATTGAATGAAACCCAAAAGGACTGTATGCTGGTGTACTTGAAATAGGTAACAATCGCCACAGGTTTGTCCGGTCAGAACATGAATGGATGTCAAGTCCCAATGATGATGAAAACACTGTATTTATTTGCACACACTCAAGCCTTGAATAGCGGGATGGACATGAAGGAATGAAGATGAACGGTGAATACGATTATCCGCGTAAAGGACTCGTATTTACACATGAATCCGTGATTTGATAGACATGAAGCCTTGAATGAATGACCGTGTTTGAACGGTGATTGAGTTATCCGTGAACTGACTGATAGAATCCGTGGTTTCTATTAAACAATACAAATGACAAATATATACAATTAAATACAATAAAGATGAACCATTATATACAAGATGAATGAATATAATATATACAAGATGAATGTTACGGCTATACTGTAAATACGGATCTGTCCCTTTAAATACCGTGCCGTGTAACGGCGAACATTCCATATCTCCGTAACAAAAGTAACTGGTTGAACTGGCCTCGGGGTGAAATGTGGATGCTACAGATGATAATGATGAATGTAAATAACAGATACTATTTACAATGAACTGAACGGACTAAAGAGCTAAATGATACATATAACAACACTTACATTCTTGAACGACGCACGGCAAATGATTGCGAATGTCTCTGAATGAATTGAATTGTCCGGTGTGCTCCTTGAAGATGACTTCTCCAACTCTGCTTGACTTGACCTACAACTTGGCCAGAGGAGGGTCGGCCTTATATAGTGGAGAGATGACCGGGGGCCTTGAAACTGTCTTGAAACTGTTGAAGTGGCCAAATGGTCAGTGAAATTCCACTGTGCACGAGCCTCACGGAACTCTGGGATCAGCTGATAGGCTGACCTCTGCCTGGACCCCAGGTCCCGTGAGTGGCCTGCACAGTGGGGTGCCCCAGCTGGATGCAGCTGGTGAAGCAGCCTTTTTAACAATCTCTATTTACTTTACAGTGCAGACAAGGTTTGGTTAGGAGACGTGTCTTTTTCACTGCTTCTGCCTTTACTTTGCTCAGACAAGCTGGCCCTGATCAGAGAGAATAAGACCTGGATGGAGGCATTCAACTACTGTGAAAGTAATGACATGGAGCTAGTCTCAGTCACGGATGAGGATACCCAGAGCTGGGCGAGGGAGGTGGCCAGGGGGGCCAGCACGGCTCACGTGTGGATGGGCCTCTACTACATTTGCCCACTTGACGTCTGGTTCTGGATCAGCGGGGTGATGGTGGGCTGCAAAGACTGGGCCGGGACGGTTGAGTGCTGCCGGGCGGGCGCCCTGCAGTCGGGAGGCGAGCTGAAGAGGGTCAGCCTGCCAGAGACTGAGAGACTCAACTTCATCTGCAGAGTCTTTTAAGGTAGAGTGTGTGTGTGTGTGTGTGTGTGTGTGTGTGTTTGTGTGTATATGTCTCTATATGTGTGTATTCGTGGCTGTACATTTTCAACAATACTGACAGTTTTTCTTATCTTGTTTGTGTGCTTTTAGAGGTGTCACCAATCCCATGGATCAGAAGACTCCATATTTACCAAATATCCATCAAGGCCCAACCCTTCATCTTCACCGTAATGGATCAGTCATTTACATGCTGTGGTTTGCCACATGCTCATAGTCTTGTTTTATTTGTCTTACAGTTTTATTATGCTGTTTTCAATGTGATTTGAATATCCTATACTCACAGCCCCACTGCAGTAATAACTCAAATTGGCCTTGCTCATCTGGACACCACAACATTAAGATGGCCAGCAGAATGTCAACAACCAGACAGATGAGGAACTACTGCCTTGACAGATGAGGAACTACTGCCTTGACAGCAAACACATACATGTTTCATTGGCCTGAGGTTAAATACATAGTTTAGCCAGGGAAGATGAGGACCAAACAACCTTTCTGTGTGGACTAACTCTTTAAGATACAACACTGGTTGTTAGGTCAGTCCCTACATGCAATGCTGTTTTATTCTAATGGGTGACGGGGCTTGATGGGTTTCAATTATATGTTTTATTTGTGAATGATATGATTTATTTTATGCCAGTTAATATTCAAGATGCAGAAGTCAACATGGGTTAATTCTGTTGAGACTCACTTTATTAATTAGATAACATGGCTTTGTATCAAATGTAGTGATTTTACGATTATATTTAGTTGGTGTAAAAT
>NC_045167.1:15380032-15390032 GCF_900700415.2 Clupea harengus | reverse complement strand
ACACACATACACACACACACACACACACACACACACACACACACACACACACACAGAGACACATGACCAGCAACAACTTAAACACGCACATGTGAGACTCCTCTCATCTCACAGCAGTCCAATTCGCCAAGTTACGGTGACCATGACAACGCCAAAACTCAACTAGCTGGCAAATAAAAGAGCTAGACTGGAGGTGAGAGGAGTACATGATGTACATGCACATGAGAGGAATAAAGGCATTTATTTAAGAGTGCATTCTATGTATATATAAATGTATATATGTGTGTGTGTGTGTGTGTGTGTGTGTGTGTGTGTGTGTGTGTGTGTGTGTGTGTGTATGTGTGTGTGTGTGTGTGTGTGTATGTGTGTGTGTATGTGTGTGTGTGTGTGTGTGTGTGTGTGTGTGTGTGTGTGTGTGTATGTGTGTGTGTGTATGTGTGTGTGATTATCTGTCTCTAAGGCCCCGGCTCTGCTCCATATTTCCTGATGCCTGCGGCTGTTGGAGCAGAACTCTGCTGGCTATCGCCACCACCGATCAGTCATGGTTGCCCCAGCTGCCTGTCACCCAGCGGTTACCACGGCAACCATGCATCAGAGAGAGTCTTCCGCGTGGCAGCTAGTTTTGTTAGGTGCGTGTGTGTGCGCGCATGCCAGTGTGTGCATGCGTGTTTGTGTCTGCGTGTCAGCAGGGAGTTAAATACTGTTGTCAAAACTCTCTGGCTAACAGGCGGCTTCCTTAAGCAATCCCAACCACTAGATGGTGATATACAGCTCTAGGCTGACATGACTGTGCTTACAGTATGGTGTTGGTGCTGTACCCACTGGCTGTGCTGACAGATGAACTATGTTTGAGAGACTGTGCAGTGTGCTGTGTTAAGTAATTAGTACTAAATATGACTCTTCTCAGCTACCATACCACTGTGTTGATATGGCCGTATTGACTGATCTGTCACCGTTTTTTTTTAGACCTAAGTGATTGACCGCGCTGTGCAGATATTCAGACTTCACAGCACAGCTGGAAGGGTGTCTGGTCGCCTGGTCTTGTGACCAGGCTGTACACTCTTGCACTGCTAGAACGGTGCTGATCTGAGGAGACTGTGCTGTGCTGTGCTGTGCCTATGGAGACTGTGCTGTGCCTATGGAGACTGTGCTGTGCCTATGGAGTCTGTGCTGTGCCTATGGAGTCTGTGCTGTGGTGTGCCTATGGAGACTGTGCTGTGCTGTGCCTATGGAGACTGTGCTGTGCCTATGGAGACTGTGCTGTGCCTATGGAGTCTGTGCTGTGCCTATGGAGTCTGTGCTGTGGTGTGCCTATGGAGACTGTGCTGTGCTGTGCCTATGGAGACTGTGCTGTGTTGTGCCTATGGAGACTGTGCTGTGTTGTGCCTATGGAGACTGTGCAGTGCTGTGCCTATGGAGACTGCTGTGCCTTTGGAGACTGTGCAGTGCTGTGCCTATGGAGACTGCTGTGCCTTTGGAGACTGTGATGTGCTGTGCTGTGCTGGTGGGCCTGGGCTGGTTCGTGCTGAAGAGGCTGAACTGTGTATACAGGCCTTTGCTCAGAGTAGTGCAACAGACTGGCCTGGGCCACTGAGACTCTTATTGAAAGCATCCGCATGCTTCTACTGCCCACACAGCCATCTGCCTTTGAGCTAAGTGAGAGTGAGAGAGAGAGAGAGAGGGAGCGAGAGAGAGAGGGAGGAGAAAGAGAGCGAGCGAGCGAAGGAGAGAGAGAACGAGAGCGAGAGCGAGGAAGAAATTGAAAACAGCAGATTTGTTGCTCCTACACATTGTAATTCTACAGTAGGGGGAGTGGATGTCGAACGAGAAGAAAAACGAAGAGACAAAGAAACAGTGAGAGAGAGAGAAAGAAAGAGAAAGAGAGCGCAAACGAAAGGATTCAATGACACAAAACCACAAGCAAACCAAACAGACGACAGAGAGTCATTAACACATAAATGGAGGAGAAGCTCTGAGACTCAAGATATAATAAAAGCCAGATGGATGAGGCGGATAGTGAACAAGAAGGATGGGCTGATAAGGGGATGTCAGACAAGAGTCAAACCGCAAGAAAGAGAAGATGAGTGAGGCGGCCATGAAGTGCTGGCAGAAGGGCAGAGGCAATTGGGCAGAGAGAGAGAAAGAGAAAGAGAAAGACACAGACAGAGAGAGAGAGATGCAGAGAGAGAGAGCGAGAGAAAGGAGGAGAGGAACAGAGGAATGTTGTGATAATTAGAATAGATGGCGTGTGTCCACTGTGCTGACGAGAGGGCCAAATTGCAGGGCATTAAGAAGTGGGACATCATTCCAATGGAATAGTGACAGTTTTATTAGGCCGCATAATAGCCTGGCTAAACGGGCCCGAGCAGCGCTCCCTTGATTGGGCTTGGCCACGCACCCTCTTCCAGCTGGAGTGATGGGGTCAAGATTCAGCACTCATGTGTGTCTGTGTGTGCATATGAGTGTGTGTGTGCATATGAGTGTGTGTGTGTGTGTGTGTGTGTGTGTGTGAGTGTGGTGTGTGTGTTAACAGACCTCATAAAAGGCAGCCTTTTTTTTCTTCTTTCTTTCTTCTACAATCCACGTACTCAAATGGATTCACTTGAATACCTCTCTTTTCCTTTCTCCCTCTCTCTCTTTCTCCCTCTCTCTCTCCCTCTCCCTCTCTCTCTCCCTCTTCCTCACAGTATCCTCAGGTTCCGGGTCACCTCCGCTGGCCCGCTTCCCTGACGAGTGCGCGCCGTGATTTGCGCTACGGAATAACGGCCCGATAAAATATACATCCTGCCAAAATCAATCCTGCAAATGCCGCTGACCTTTTTTCGCGGCGCTGGTCCACTGCCACCCGCCTGCTCTGCCTAGCCCCTGTGCCAAACAATCACCCCCTCCACCCCAATTCCACCCCACCCAGCCAGCGCCAGAGCCTCCGACCTCATTCTGCTGATTGAGCCTGCAGTCTGGCACGCACCATTCTCAAATAGCGTGCACACACACACTCTCACACACACACACACACACGTACACACACTCAAACACACGCACACACTCACACTCACACACACACACACACACACACACACACACCCACACACACACACACACACACACACACACACACACACACACACACACACACACACACACACACACACTGCAGACTGCTTGGGCTGCATACTGCCACGTCTGTGTATTTCAGCACTGACAGCACTTGGTGGTACACAAGGCTCAATGATCAGTGTATCAGTTTAATTAATTAGTGCTAGTGTGTCTGGTTTTCAAAACTGTAAACGAACACTGCCATCTTTCTAAGGTATGACTTTCTCAAAAATATGCCACTATTGGTTATCAGTTTTCATCTGGCTCTTTGGGATTTGGGATTACCGAGCTCAGAAAGTAGGATGAATCAGTAAACAAACTGGGATTATGATGATGATGATGTAGATGATGATGATGATGATGATGATGATGATGATGATGATGGCTTGTTGCTTAGTCAGGTGTGCTTGCATTCATGTCGGATATCCTGGTCTGATTGGACATGACCATGTGTGTGACCTCATATGCCCTGGCTAATCAGAATCAAACATCAACATCTTTGCCTTACAAATACAACTACAAAAACAAATATGCCAGGGTCACCGTGAGACTCCTTGTTAAGCTTCGGTGTTGCTTACAAACTGGCTGTTTCATTTTACAGCTTGCCTGGAGATTATGGAAATCAGAGTGGAGCTTTTAACAAGGCTGAGGAAAACAGGCCGTGTCAGGGGCTCTTTGAAGTCCTTCAACACAACATGCTCTCAGAGGCTATCAGCAGATTGAACCTATACATTGTCACTTTTGGTGTGTTGTGTATGTATGTGTGTGTGTGTGTGTGTGTGTGTGTGTGTGTGTGTGTGTGTGTGTGTGTGTGTGTGTGTGTGTGTGGTTGTGTGTGTGTGTGTGTGAGAGAGAGAGAGAGAGAGAGAGACGGAGAAAGCAATTGAATGTAGTCGGTGACGTTGACTGACGCTTATGGCCAAAAATATTGCTGAGTCATGCTTTCCCGGTCTGACTTAGTCAGCGGAGCGAGAGACCCGGGCCTGTCTCTGCCTCGCTCCACTCCTCCTGCGGCTTCAACGGGCTTAATCCTCCTCAACTGATCACAGCAGGGTTTTAAATACCACTCCATGTCCTGTTATTAACCTCATGCTCTTCAGATGTACCACACACACACACACACACACACACACAAAAGAAAGAAAGAAAAAAAAAAACCTCTTGAGTGGCTTGATTGAGGTGGGAGTCTGCTTCTCAAACTCAAACAGCGGCAAATGTCAGAGCACTTGCGCGCGCCGGCACTGCTAATCAATGGGTTATTGACATTGGGCGAGTGTCTGCGTGTGACATTCAGGCTGACCGCCATGAGAAATGCCACCAGGCACGAGATGAACCACAGGGTGGGGGGGGAGTCACGGAGTTATAGATGCAATGTATGCTAAGTGTCTCTGTGACAAAATATTTGGTGAAAATGCCACTCTGCAAATGCAGTTGATACCGCAATAAGGTCAGACGCTCGGCGTGAGGAATCTGTTATCCACCGACAGCTACCCCCGTCCTTCTCCAACCCCCTTCACAAAAGCACACAGTGACACCAACAATCAGTCTCCATCACTCTATTTCTCTGTCTGTCTCACTATCTCTCTCTCAGTCTGTCTGGCTAACATCGCCTTGCCTGATAAATGCCAATCTAAATATTCGGTGACCTTCCTCTGATCGTGCAGCATTGCTTTAGAAGGGGTGGCATCTCTCATGAAGCCCTGCATCACTCAGGGCCATAGTAAAAAGGATGACTGGGGTCAATTATGTGCGGCCCCTTCATAACTGACGCACTTAACCTCACTCAGTCAGCATAGCAGCAATGTAGAGGTCCCACAAGATAGGAGAGAGATAGCAAAGAGTTCCCAAGGCTACTCATACAATACTCATACAAATCGCATATGTATATATTTTTGTCTCTTTGTGGATTGGATCATTGGATTTCAGCAACCTTGGCAGGACTACTGAACTGTGTGTATGTGTTTGCGTGTATGTGTGTGTGTGTGTGTGTATGTGTTTGCGTGTGTGTGTGTGTGTGTGTGTGTGTGTGTGTGTGTGTGTGTGTGTGTGTGTGTGTGTGTGTGTGTGTGTGTTGAATGCAAAGAAGGACCAATAAGAAACTGGAGTACTAAGATAGATACACACAGCAGCTTTTAGGTGATGAGCCACACTTCTTTTCTTCCCAGCCTGTGTGTGTGTGTGTGTGTGTGTGTGTGTGTGTGTGTGTGTGTGTGTGTGTGTGCGTGTGTGTGTGTGTGTGTGTGTGTGAGTGTGTGTGTGTATTTTTAGCAGCTGCTGGAGAGGCGATACGCAGCAGCGGGAACCAAAGGTCACAGCTCATTTGAAAGCCTGAGAAAAGGAGTCAAACCTTGCGAGTGAGACAGCGGTCATGGCAGACAGCAAGAAGACAAGCTGACCAATCTGTGACCAGGAAGGTGAAAGTCGAGTGTGTATGTGTGTGTGTGTGTGTGTGTGTGTGTGTGTGTGTGTGTGTACCTCTGACCAGCCACGTAGTTGCAGGCAAGATTCTATTTTCAGTATGTGTGCATGTCTGAATGTGTGTGTGTGTGTGAATGTAGAGAAATACACAATTTGAAGCTGAAGAGGAAAAGCATACATGGGGGTTCTGTGGTCTTGGATATTCCCCCTTAGACAAACACCATAAAAAAAAAAACACACACACCAAGACACACAGAGCAGAGTAAAGTAAACACCCACTCACCTGCATGATCCTATAAACACATCAAATGAGCAATCTATGCCCCCAATCCCACCCTCCCTCTCCCCTGCACCTACCTGTCCCTCCTCTCTGCACCATCAGTGTGGCTTCGGCCCCCACCGGGCACTCCTTCAGCATGTCCACCACCTGCGTGTGGCTAAGGCCGAGCACGGGCTGCCGGTTGATCTCGGCGATCAGGTCGCCCTCGCACAGCCCCGGGCAGCCCTGTGGCTCCAGCACCTGCTTGACGCGCTGGCCGTCGGCGCCGTCGGCGATGGTGAACCCGAAGCCGTCGGGCCCCTTCACCATGGAGACCGTCAGCAGCACGGGAGGCGGGCCGTCGCTGCTGCCGCAGCCGCTGGCCAACTGCGTCGCCCCCGACGACGCCATGGAGACGCTGTCCTCGTGCGGCTGGCCGCCGGGCAGCGGGAGGCTGGAGCCGTCCAGGTGGGTGTCCCCCGGGTGGCCGGCTTGCGGTGGGAGAGGGCCGCCGGCGAGGTGGGCGGCAGCGAGCTGAGGGTCGCCCTGCTGCTGCACCAGCCGCGCCGTCCGGGAGAGGTACTCCATGTAGCCGTCGTAGGTGCCGCGCCCGTTCACCAGCAGGGGATTGCCTGCGGGCGACACCAGGCCGGTGGTGGTGGTGGAGGCGGCCTCCTCGGGGTCGTAGGGCAGTGGGTAGCCGCGGCACAGGACCAGCGTCACGCTCTGGCCGATGGGCACCGACTGGAACAGCTTGACCACGTCCGCATGGGTGGTGCCCAGCACACACACGTCGTTGATGTACACAAGGACGTCACCTAGGGGTCGGGGGCAGACACCAAGCATCAAATCAGCAAATCCATCAAATATAAGAAACAAGTGACAAAAAATGACAAAAAACTTAAGAAAATCTGACAGGTGAGGTGAGGCTGGGGTTTGAAATGCAGGTGATCTAACCAAACAACTCACAAAAAGGTATCCATCTGTCTTAATAGAAGATTACTAACTGTAATTCATCTAATCCAGATTTGAGGAAAACTCATCAGATATTCTAGAGGCGCTCTGGAATTACCTTACGTGACCGCATCAAGACTAAACCTACACTCACATTCACTTTCAGCACATGTTTTAATCCAGAGGCATGAACTACATTTCATCAATACTCCTCTCCCCTCCGTGGGGGCTGTATCAGTGACATTGACATTATGTGCCACCAGCGGAACTGTGGAGGAATTCCTATCCCACGAGGAACCAGGTCAATAATTAGTGTGACGTCCCAAAGGCCGGCTGTCACTCATATCTCCAGCGCTATCAGGGGTGATGGTGTCGTAGTCGTAGGTCTTTCTTCACTTGAGGCGACAACAGCAAGCTGCATCCTTCTCTTTCTCTCTCTCTCTCTCTTAATTTATTTCCCTCTCAGCTTTATTAGATGCAGATTAAGTGCGAACATGAGGTGCGTCGCAGGTCTAATTGAAATCTTATCCTCTCTCTTCTTTTCCAAATGAGCTGCCCAGGTTGATAATGAACGCTAATAATTATTTTCAATTAAAATCCTCATTCTCATGCAAATGAGTCTTCGACTCTCCGAAAGGCAGAAGGGTGGCGAGCCGTCGCCATCGGCACTCGAGAGGAAACGGCAAGCGAGTGCGCCCTGTTGCGTCTGAAACAACTGGTCACCATGGTAGCAAGCGCTACGGAGAAAGGACCACGTATATTACAGTTTGATTACAGTGGGTGAGATGAGACCAGTAAGGGTCATAGCATCAATTGCTTTAATAACCGAGACAGCACTTAAACTATAAACTATGCAAGCAGCCTCGACTGTTTGGAGGCGCGGTGAAGCTCTGGCTATTGACGTCTGTAGGACAACCCCTCAGGACGCTATGGAAATGGGTGGCAAAATCTTAATTAATCTCGGCAAACATGCCTGACATTTGCCTCGAGCGCTGCAGGTCAAAATCAATAGTTTCACACATTCCCGGAACACCAATGATCGCCAACTGACCACAGCCCTGCCAGGCCCTTTAAAGTTTAAACCACTCCGTACCGCTGAGGCTGGGCAAGGCCACTTTGCAAAAGAACGGGTGGAACTTAAAAGTCCCCCTCCATCCTCCACTAAAGGGCAACACACATATATACTCTTAGCTGTCATAGAGTGACTGTAATACCATAGAACCATACTTCTCTTGTTCCTTTGTAAAGCTGGGCCAAACCACTGTGGTGCAGTTAAGGAGTGAAAAGAAGGCTCTAATGCATCTTACACCCCCCCTACAACCTACAGTAATGGAATGCTCCACTCCAGCACTTAAAATGATTCACAGTTCACACACAGAACGAGCCCCTCGTGATTCACCTTGCACTTCGATCGTCTTGCCCTGCTGATTAAACCCTGATAAGCACAAGGCCAAGAGGTTGTAACCTCTGACCTCTTGTGTCAGAGGAGCTCCCCCGGCTCCTCCCAACCACCGCCCCTCCCAACCCCGTGATAATGTTCGTTGGACATCGCTCAGCAAAGCCCGCTCGGGTGTGATGGGGGTGGCATGCCGAAGCGAGGCAGGCACTGCCTTCATGCTGCCAGGAGCTGAAGGCCGCGGGAGCAGGGCTCTAGGGAGGCTCCGGGGAGGGCAGGCGGGCGGGCAGGCAGGCTGGCGGCGGGCGAGCCCAGAAAAGGCTCACATATGTGGGGGGAGTTGAAGGACATGGGGGGGGGGATGGTGGGGCTGCGCCATCTGGAGCCCTGGTGCAGAGGGCACTGTGAGGCTCTCTAAAGGTGATCAGGGGCCTGAGATACTGACACGCTGAGGACACGGAGGAGAATAGGGGAAAAAAAGAGAGAGAGAGAGACAGAGAGAAAGACAGAGGGAGAGAGAGAGAGGCAGCGAGAGAGACAGAGATAGAGAGAGACAGAGAGAGAGGCCAGTAGAGGAAGAGTGGGGCTTTTCTGGTGCTGAGCAACAGCACAAGATATATAAGGTAGGAAATGCTGCATGGCAGATAGTGTGTTAGGCCTGGGTAGAGGGAGAGGGGAGCTCACACAGTACACATATGGTCACAGTCACACACACACATACTGTATACAAGCACACACAATGACAGACACATACAGACAAACAAATAGACACGTACACGCACACGCACACACACACGGACACGCACACACAGCCTGTCTGTGTAATCGGCTGATCTGTTATTGAGGAGGTTCGCTTCTGTTTCAGTTTTTGGTGCTGCTAAATAAAATCAATATGAGCTCTGGGAATCACGTGGCCTATTTTTCCACCCGTCTGTCTCTATCTCTCGCTCTCTCTCTCTCTTTTTTCTCTCTCAGTGTCTTAACCCACCCACCCACCCCAACACCCCTCATTTTTCCTACTCTGTCTCAGTGAAGAGAGGAGTAGAGAACTAACTGCAACGCAAATGGTCCGCCTGGAATTAGCCATTTCACACTTGCACAGGCCTGTAACACTGTCTTCTGCTTTATCTGAGTTCTGCTGAAGTGCTGGGCCACTCAAGTAGGGCAAGCATTCTGGAGGGGGAGGAGTGGAGAAGATGCGATGGAGAGAGGAGAGGAGGGAAGAAGAGGAGGAGAGATGAGGGACGAGAGACAGAGAGTGGAAAGAGGGGCAAATCATGGAGAGAAGGGGAGGGGAGAAAAGAGGAAAGGATGGTGTGATAAAGGAGAGGAGAGGAGAGAGAGGGAAGAGAAGGTGGAGGAGAGGAGAGGAGGGGAGACGCATAGGACAACACAACTGTGGAGAAGAACAGCAAAGGAGAGAGGAGAGCAGTCAAGAACAAGAGAGAAGGGAAAATAAACAGGATGAGTGGCACCGCAGAGGAGGGTGGCAATTAGCAGGAAAGACAGGAAGAACAGCAGAGGAGAGGAGAGGAGAGGAGAAGAAAGGAGAGGAGGGGAGAGGAGGGGAGGAGAGGAAAGGAGAGGTGAGAAGAGGAGGGGAGGAGAGGAAAGGAGAGGTGAGAAGAAGAAGAGAGAAGAGAAGAGAAGAGAAGAGAAGAGAAGAGAAGAGAGGAGAGGAGAGGAGAGAAGAGAAGAAAAGAGGGTAGGGGAGGAGAGAGGAGAGGAGGGTAGGGGAGGAGAGATGAGAAGAGGAGGGGAGAGGAGAGGAGAAGAGAAGAGAAGAGAGGAAAGGAGAGGTGAGAAGAGGAAGGGAGAGGAGAGGAGAAGAGAGGAGAGATGAGAAGAGGAGGGGAGAGGAGAGGAGAGGAGAGGAG
>NC_045167.1:15327532-15355032 GCF_900700415.2 Clupea harengus | reverse complement strand
CAAGGCCAGGTGGGGTGACTGCTCTCTCTCTCCCTTGGTGTCAGAAGTGGGAGGTGAGGCACCCCAGAGATGGGTGAAGCACTAGTGTGTGGAGGTTAGGGGATATGTGAGGGATGGTCGGTGTGCGTGAAGGGCATGGGCGTGCTTCCTGAAGGGGAGGGCAATGTGATGGAGGGCTGTCACTACGGATGAGTATGTGCTCTGACTGCCATACCAACGAGCCGGGCTCTTTAGCATCGCGGTCAGGGTGAAGGTTTGGTACACTGTTATTTACTCACACTCCAATGCCGGAACATTCCGCACCAGTTTGATAAATGAGTAATGGTAGCCACATCCATGTCAGCGAATGTTCATGTTCATGTGATAAATGGCCTTCCTAGACCCATCCATATTGATGAAATATCTCCAGGCTGAAACAATTCATGCTCTCTGGGTAGAAGTAATGGAGAATTTGAGATTGTGACCATATTCATTTGATCATTTCTACCATTGTAGCGTCGGCTGGATTACCGTTGCCAATGACGACTGTGAAAAGCAAAGAAAATGTGTCTATTTGTATTCAAATAAATGTCATCGTTTTGCTTGTAAAATTCTTTATGCACCGTTACATTTTTCAACTTGAGAAAGTATGCATCAATCCCTGGGAAGTGTTTGTGTGTGTAAGTGTGTGTATGGACATGTGTGTTTGCCTGTGTTTGTGTGAGTAAGGACATGTCTGTGTGTTGCTCTATCATGAGTAGGCAAATCAGCAAGAACCCCACTGTATTACAATACTAAGCACACACACACACACACACACACACACACACACACACACACACACACACACACACACACACACACACGAGCGACACTTACTCGATGAAGTAGACCTCCCCCTTCTCGGTGTATGCCATCTCCCAGTTGTCAGGTAGGGGGCCCAGCTCGTCGTTCTCGTCTGGTTTGGTGGGGCCGGGCGGCGGCGGGGGGGCCTCTCCCACCTCTGGTGGGGCGTCGGTGTCGGGGGTGGGGGTGTCGCTCGGAGCAGACTGGGGGGGCATGTCACCGGAGGCGTCTGTGCTTTTGTCCTCATGCTCGCTGGACTCTGTGTGCGCACACACACACACACACACACACACACACGAACAGCACGGACAGCACGCAGAACACAAGACATGAGTCAGGGTTGATTCTATTAGCAGGCACTTAGAGGCACAGGGAAAGAGGGAGGAAGGGGAAGAGTGAGAGAAAGGAGAGAGCGAGAGTGTGCAAGAGAGAAATGGATAGATGTGGAAGAGAAAGACAGAGAGAGAGAGAGAGGGATGGAGGGAGGGAGGGAGAGGGCATATGTGTAAGGAAAAGAAAGGCATACTGACAAATAGAAAGAAAGGTAAAGAAAGAGAGAGAGAGAGAAATAAAAGTAGGATGGAAGAAAAGAAAGAATGAAGAACGGATTGAAACAAAGACAGAATTAATTAATGAAAGAGAGAGGGATGAGAGAAGGGAAGAAGGGAAGAAGGTAGGAAGGAAGGAAAGAAAGAAAGAAGGGAAGAATGAATGAATGAACGTAAGGAAAGTGAGGGTGGGAAGAGAGGGAGTCCATGAGGGAGGAGGAGGAGGGAGACGGATGGGATATAAGGGGGACAGAGAAATCCTAGAGGATGAAGATATTAGAGGGCTCACACCATGGGAGGACGAGACGAGGAGAGAGGGAAACAGAGCAAAAAAGATGATAGAGAGAGAGAGAGAGAGAGAGAGAGAGAGAGCTGAGAAGATAGAGGGACAGGAAGGGAGATAGAGAGAATCATAAAGTCAAATACAAAGAGAGAGATTGAGAGAGAGAGAGGAGAAGAGGAAGGGAGGCTGTGGTGTCCTACTTAGAGTGGCGGCTCTTGGAGGTCCCTAAGGATAGTCACAGAAGGCAGTGACAGATAAATAGAGAGAGAGAGAGAGAGAGAGATAGAGAGAGAGGGAGAAAGATACAGCAGAACTACAGCAGAGACAGAGAGAGAGAGAGAGTGAGAGAGAGAGAGAGAGAGAGAGAGAGAGAGAGAGAGAGCGAGAGAGAGCGAGAGAGAGGGGTGGGGGTGGGGGGCAGTGGGAGAGAATACCGCAGCATCCATCATACAGACAAACTCCCAGAATTCTCTCCACCCAAACATACACAAATGGAGAAACACTCTCTTTGACACACATGCACACACAGAAGGAGAGCGCTATCTGCTGTGTCTCTCTTTGTCCATGTACTGTATGTGTTTGAGGGGATTTACAGTGTGTTCCCCGGGCCTCCAGTGCCTGTGTGTGTGTGTGTGTTTGTAATTGAACACCAGGCCACGCTAAATCACACTGATTGAACAAGCCGCTGAGTCTGGGCCCAGTCTACTGGCCCCCCAGTCAAGCACTCTGTCTGACCCCTTGCTTATAAATCAAAACTATGTGTTTATCGCACAGAGGGGATACAGTAAACCATAGGCTTTATGGCAGTGGATGAGACAGCTTAGCATAAGAGCTACTGGTTTTTCTCTGCCATCAACTTCGTTTCATCCTGGAGTTCTCCCGTCCCTAGTGTTCACTTCCTAGACTTAATTACGGGCAGGGGAAGCTGTCTGCTAATATTCTGTTGCTATGAAGTCTCCCTGGCAACGCTGCCCTGACTACGCTGGTGGTCCGACAATGGAGACAGTTGCTATGGGGCACGCTTGCAGGAAGGTGATGGGGTATCGGGGCCGCAGCAAGACCCGTTTGGACCTTCTGGGAGGTTCCAGGTTAGTGTTCCATCAAACACACACCCTTCTCGAATGGCTGAATAGAGCTATACGTTTAACTATTCTCCACATCAGTGACAGGCTGCACAAAGTGGAATCGACTGGTGACAGTCACACACACTCACGAACACACGCGCGCGCACACACACACACAGAGGTCCCACCTGGGGTGAGAGCCACGCCGTTGCCGTTGACAACGGGCCTCTCCTCCTCCTCCTCCTCAGGCGGGTCGATGCCGGCCTTCTCCATGTTGCTGACGGACTTGTTGCGTCGCCGCTTGCCCTGGGAGCTGGGTCTGGCGCCCGGCAGTAGGCGGTCGGTTACATCGAGCAGCAGCGGCGTGGGCTCGCACGGGGGCTTGGGCGTCCCGTAGTAGTTATCTACACACACACACACACACACACACACACACACACACACACACACACACACACACACACACACACACACACACACACACACACACACACACACACACACACACACACACACACACACACACACACACACACACACACACACCACAGTGAGAAACAGGGGTTATTTCCTTGGTAGGACTAGTGAGGTTCAAGAGGTCAGTGAAATTAGTCTGCTTCTTACAATGCCACTGACTCGAACGAAATGGCTTGGTCAATAAATATCAATGTGAACAAACATCACTGTAAGTGAGAGATTGTGTGTATATAAGCAGATGTAAGTGAGAGAAAGAGAGAGAGATTGACTTGATTGAATGTATAAATGAATGGTTGGGTGTCTAAATGACTGAGGAAGAGGTAGAGGGCACGGCATAAGGGACTTATTGGGTTGTAGAAGGCAACATATGATCGATAGTTCAAGAGCTAAGAGAATAAGGCTGCTTCTTATGATTAGATCGGCCTGGCATGACAAACCCTGGCAATCATGTAGAAACGCTCTGTGTTTTCTCACATTTCAGACCATCAAAAAGGCTATTCTCCCAGTGTGTGTGCTGCAGATGGACAAACGTTAAGTGAAGTCAGTATAAGTGCCTGGGAGTGGAATGCAGGGCCCCAAACAGAAGCATAATCAACACTGTTTGATTTTTTTATGAGGGAATTAGTGTAGCTTCTTAACTGTATTTCACTCTGAAGTGTGGAACTCCTTTCTCAGCTTCTCCCGCTCTGCACATGTAACAACACACACTGAGGTCCTGTCAAGTCTAAGGATGAATGCACTTTCATTTTCCTTGGAAGATATGGTCTAAAGAGATATGTACCGACTGGAACTGAAGCTGACTGGCTGTGTGTTTGCGCCAGATTTCGATTTTCTTCAGAGACTTTAAACCTCCAGACAAACGATTAAAAATATGTCCTCGGATCTTTCTAAAACAACAACAGGTCGCAGGTTGGCCGAAGCATATGGCTAGGTAGTCTTCCCTGCCTACGCACATACGCACAGAAACAAACTGAACAATAGCTAAACTGTTGATGCTTAATGATTAATGGCCGAGACCAGAGAAGATCGACAGCTGATGAATAGAGGAATTTGTTAGAGCTGTCAAAACAAAAAAGACCTATAACCTCGGTGGGATATGAAAACATTCAAATTCAGGGCATTTTTGCATGCTGCTGCTGATGATGATAATGTACATCAGGTCCGGCGCATTCATGAACATATGGCTAGAGAGAGCAGGGCGATTATCTATAGAACATCCACCCACATAATGTATTAGATTAGGGACATATATACCACATTAATATACATGATGTGGATAAACAAATGCATATGTGACCTAAATATGTAATCCAACAACCACAACAATAAATAAACGCTGCGTGCATGATGGAAATGCGAAGTGTGTGAGTGGAGAGAAGTGTGTCTTTCATACGTTTCTCATTAGCCCTCACACAGGGGTGTGATGCGCTGCGTTTGCGTGGCGACTGTTCACAGGCACCTCAGAAGTGTTGACTTCTGCAGCAGTGGTGATAGAGGCGTTTGGCAAAGCATTGCTATCCACGCTGCCACGGCAGATAATGTTCAATCACACACACACACACACACACACACACACACACACACACACACACACACACGCACACACACACACACACACACACACACACACACACACACACACACACACACACACACACACACACACACACACACACACACACACACACAGACGAGCACAGAGGCAAGTTTTGTAACTTCAAACAAAATGGCTTCTTTAGGGCCAAATCACTCTTGTGAATAAATATCATTATGAGTGGGTGTGTGAGCAGTCACACTAGAGAGTGAGAGAGCGCAGATGTGAGCGACTGACTGTGAGTGTCAGGTGAATGAGTGAAATAAGTGAACACTTTACTTTACTCTCTATTCTGTCATTTTCACTGTGTTAGCATGTTCAGCCTGCAACCCACACACACACACACACACACACACACACACACACACACACACACACACACACACACACACACACACACACACACACACACACACACACATACAGACACAGACACAGACACACACACACACGCGCGCGCTGATCATGCTGTCTGAAATGAACGCTGACGTGAGCTGTACCCCCCCAGAGGCTGGTAGTCATCCAGGGAGTAAAGTGTTTTGAAGAGGCCTCCCCCCATCCCCCCCGCACACAGACTGTTCAATCAGACTAACTGAAGATGGCAGAATATGGGAGAGGGTCTTTTCTCATGGTCTTTACTTTAACACATTAACCATCTGCAAGATGCTCAAGCTCTTTACTGCTTTTTAACAGCACGTGTGTGAGTGAGTGAGTGTGTGTGTGCGTGCGTGCGTGCGTGCGTGCGTGCGTGCGTGCGTGCGTGCGTGCGTGCGTGCGTGCATGCGTGCATGCGTGCGTGTGTGTGTGAAATCGAGAGAAAGATTGGAATCTGCAGTGCTAGAATATCTAGAATATCTATAGGATCATAAAGCGAACAGAGTGCACATAGGTGGGTGGACTCTCTTTCTCTCACTCTGAACCATAGCCTTGGATATATATGTGTAGACAGAGTATATGTGTATATCAATAGGCAAGCAATAGCCATTGCTTTTACTATTTTCTCTTTCTTTTATCTTCTCTCTCTCAGACTCTTTTGGTCTATATTACAGAGAACACACACACACACACACACACACACACACACACACACACACACACACACACACACACAGAGAAAGATAGGAGCAGTGAAGGTTTTAATATTGAAAATGGCTGTTGAATTGATTGCAAAAGAAACCGAGTGGACTGAAACAGCACCGTGGAGGATAGCCAAGGCAGACCGGGGAGAAAAGAAAAGAGAAAACGTCTTCAACATTTTCTTTTTCTCTTTACTTCTTTGACGAGCTGATAAAACCCTTTCGAAAAAGGCAACTTTTTTTTTTCTCAGCTCACATCGTGGTTGTCTCCCCGAGATGGAAAGAATTAGGAGTGAAAGGCAAAGAAAATAAGGAGGAGAACTTTCTGCCAAAGTCTAACAAACACAGACAAGTCGTGGCGCTCACTCCAAAACCCATATATCTACATTTAGCATAATAAGAAGCAGGAGACAGCTCAAGACACGTAGCCATGACAACTCTAGAATCTCAGGGACTGGGCTGGCTAGTGTGTCACGCTAACAGACGTTAGCCCGGAGGCAGTTATTAGACAGTGTGTCAGAGCACAGTCTTGGGCCATGACCACCGCCTCAGATCTCCAGGACATCAGGCACCAAACTCTAGGCTAGGAAATCTCTTCCTACAGCCTCCAAGAACCAAGAGTGTTCTGTTCTATGTTTTGCAGTCCATTCCTCAGGTTTCTCTGTTTTTTGACAAATCTCTCTCCTTCTCTTTCTCTTTCTTTGGCATGTGGAGTGACCCGCACTTAGAAAAAATGGAAGGAGGATGGATATCAGAGGCTCAGTTGGTCTCGCTCCAAGATCAGACCAGTATTTAGATTTTAGTATGCTGTGCACTGAATTAGAGGGAGACAAATTGTTTTGTCATTTCATGAAATGTTATGGGTGAATTCAACTGAAAGAAAGATAAAAAAGAAGAAGGGATGAGGCTACATAAGAAAGATATAGGAATAAAAGAATATGTGGATATAGATGACAGAGGCACAAGAGGCATAGTCTCTGTGTAGATATTGAATGCAAGAGCAAGTGTATCTAGGAAATAAATGGCCCCGATGCAGTTTCCTCTTCAGAAGCACACACACACACACACACACACACACACACACACACACAGAGACACAAACACACTTTCTTGATCCTTCTCTCTTTCTCTTCTTCAAACACGCATACACTCATGCTTTCCCTCTCTTTCTCTCTCTCTCTCTCTCTCTCTCACACACACACACACACACACGCACACACACGCAGGGCTGTCAAATGGCACAGAGTAGAGAGGCATGAAGGCTTGCCTGTGTAAGCACTAAAATGGGGCTATTAACTTGTACCAGAACCTGGAGGACAACCTTCCATTTCATGCTCTCTCTCTGCTCTCACCCAACGCTGCCTGAACAAGCCCCAAATGAACTCTGCGGCTCCCCGCTGTTTGCTCTTTTAAAATGTCTTCATTCTTCACACAAATCTGACAATGGCTGGGCTAAAAGGAAAAGGCAACCTGTGAGCGAGGTGTCAAGACTAAATAGTCCATGATAAGGCGGAGAACTCCAAGTCCATTAAGGCTGCAAGGCTTCAAAGGCTGCTTTTTAAGAGGGTTAAGTGAGGTAAGGGGACTTGGGGGTGAGGGTGGTGGGGGTGGGGGTGGTGGTGAGGTGGAAATATATAATCAACTCCTGATCAGACGTGAGCTAACTCGCTTCACTTGTGAGTGGCTTTACTGCAGGAGTTCAGTGCTGTCTCCACAAGATAAGGACCCTGAAATAGATATCAATGTGCCAGCAAGCACACCTGTTTTTTTTTCTTCTACTTTCGTCGTCTTACCTTCATAAGTTCCACTCTCTAACAGGGCTCCACTTTTCTCCAGTTCCATAAACCGCTCGACAGTCACAAAGTTGTAGTCCACCCCAGGGACCTCGCCTTCCTTGGGTTGCCTGGTCGTGCCTGCAGGGAGAAAAAGACAGAGAGTTAGCCTTTAGACCCCTCCAGATAATGATCCCATCACCGCAACATGGACGAAGCAGAAGGGCCCCCGCCGATACCATCACTGCCAATGAAACGGTTCCCCTCAGCAGGATGAAAGGAGGAACAAGGGGAACTCAAAGGAACTTCCTCGTTGTGATTAAACACCTGACCTTGAGGCGTTCTGTCAAGCGGAGCGCGTTTAGGCCATATCACACCGCTAGATTGGGAGTTAAGGACAAAAGACAAGGAAAAGAAAGAGATTTGATAGGATGTATTAGCTGAAAAAACCTTGCTGAGCCTAAAGCAAGTTTTCTCACCGAAGTGAAAAACAGCTGCTTTTCTTCGCCTCTGCGGTTCAAAGGGATATTTGAGCAGATTTGATGGGTTTGTGTTACTTTGGGTTGAAGGTGAAAGAGAATAAAGTCTTTTTTTATTTTTTACCCAAACACACTGTTAACAGACTGCAGCAAGTCATGCAAATTCACATACAGAAGGTTGAGTCCTACTTTAACAACTGCTCGTCAAAAAACCAGAGAGAAAAGTCCAGACCCTCCACAACAATTAATGCCAGAGCCTTCTCCTGGCTCACTGCCAAAAAAAACTGAAAAACTTTTCAGGGTCAACCTGCCTGGGCTCGACAAAAACAAACGTTTTCTGTCATCCTATTGATTTTTTACCAAACCACACCGTCAAATAGCTGACCCCCTGGTGCCCATAACAAACACTGGTGGCAAAAGCCTTCAGAGCAGAATAGAGTTAAATTGGAGATGCAAATGGATTCCTGGAGCTTCCGCCAAGTGGTGGCAAGACGGTAATTAGGCAGCTATCAGCTCCAGAGGTTGTGCTAATTGATGCTAGCTGTGATAGCGCTGGAGCAGCTCTCTTTGACTTAAGTGCTGGAGAGCTTTTCTCTCTTTTTTTACCCCCCTTCTTAAGTGTGGTGTGGTGTTCGGTAAACACTCTGAAGGCATGCTAATGGATCTGCACTTCCCACATGCACACACACGCACGCACACACACACACACACACACACACACACACACACACACACACACACACACACACACACACACACACACACACACACACACACACACACGCATGCACGCACACACACACACAAACACGGAGTGCTCTGAGGAGCCAGTGTGAGACATATAAAAGCACTCTCTTATGCAGACACATAAATCATGATACCATTCTGCCAGAAGTCACTGTCGCTCTCTGGTTTGATTCTCAATTAGAACAAGCCACAATATCATGCAACATGATGGCAAAATATGCAATCTGATTTAATTAAGACACTGGTTTCCCTACACAGCTGAACCACAACCATAATCGTTATCATCATTAGTATCGTTGTTGTTGCTGTTGATCTCATTGCTCTACACGACACAGAGTACTCCAACTAAAACATTACAGTATATGATGATGCCATCTGCTGATATCAGTCACACTATCTCTGCCTATCAGCTGTCCCAAGTGCCATAACTGTAAACAATATAAACTGAACATATCTGCTGGCACGGAAAAGGTCCAGTGCAGAGGGAGACAGAGAGAGAGAGAGAGAGAGAGAGAGAGAGAGAGAGAGAGACAGAGAGAAAGAGAGAGAGAGAGAGACAGAGAGAGAGAGAGAGAGAGAGAGAGACAGAGAGAGAGAGATAGAGAGCGAGAGACAGAGAGAGAGAGACAGAGAGAGACAAAGAGAGACAGAGATGGAGAGAGAGACAGAGAGAGAAAGTGAGATAGAAAGAGAGAGCGAGACACAGAGAGAGAAAGCGAGAGAGAAAGAGAGGCGACACCAGGCTGGCAGTGCACCCTGTCTCCTCTCCTCTGCCTCTTATCTCTCCCCGCTGCTGGCCGGCCGAGCGTGAAACGGCGTAATGGAGAGAAAATGAATGTGCCCGGGCCCATCCGGCTGGCCTGCCTGCCACCGTTGTCTTGAAGCTCCATTTGTTGATTAACCACTCCTTGAACAGCGAGAGGGGCTAATTGCCTCAGATTTGTTAAAGGAGGGAACGGGCGATTTGTACGTCGCGAGGTGAAAGAAAGTTCTTACACTGGTCCGTCAGCTTGCATCTTGAATGGGTTACACAGACACGCACACACACACACGCGCGCACACACACATGCCCGCACACACACACACACACACACACACACACACACACACACACACACACACACACACACACACACACACACACACACACACACACACACACACACACACACACACGCGCGCGCGCAATGGCTAGGGTGGTGTACTGGGGTCTTGTGTGGAGCGACCCAGTGACTGGTCCATGACTGCTAGGCAATGCCAGTGAGGCCGCCACTGATCGCTGCGCTCAGGAAGCATGCGTGGATGACTTCAAAGAGGACCTTTGATGTTGGGCGATGGTAATTAGCTTCATATTTTTTCAGTCCGGGTGTTTCTCTCTCTTTCTCCCTCTCTCTCTATGTGGCAACGACTCCTGCCAACAGGAACGAGGCCACTCCGCTCCCACAGCATGTCATTCTTTGAACACTAATTCCGAGGAGCCTCAACATTACTCCTGATTCTAGGTCATTTCTTAGAATTTCTTTTTTTTCCCTTTCTTTGACTGTGACTTCTAATTTTCTTTCCCCCCTTTTCCAACGGGCTCCCTATTTCCGAGTCTTATAAAAACTACAGTCTTTCCCACACTCACACACACACACACACACACGCACACACACGCACACGCACACACACACACACACACACACACACACACACACACGCACAATCACACACACATTTTCGTCCTAGCTTGTCTACTTACATCTGGCTAAGCACCAGCATCCTGCAGAGTTTTGAGGGTCCCCTACTCTTATCTAATTCGGTGGAGCCATATATCTCTACGGTACAAAGCACCGCTGTGCGACAGCCCTTGCTAGGCATGGCCGGACACATTAAAACTTACAAGGGGAGATAAATCAAACTAATAGCATGACAAACCCCAAGTTGTATATTCCCTTGAGGATATTTAGCACAAGATTTTCCTCAGAGGGGGAAGGCGGGGGGGGCAGTTAGGGTGAAGGTGGCTACATTTGGGGAGCTCACAGTTCACTTTGGGTTCAGTTGTTTGTGCAGAAGTGGGGCCTTTTTGGGTCCTCGGCAACAAATATCCTGCTAGGTGACTCCAGAGAAAGATGGGGACGGGTGGGTGTGTGTGGGGGGGGGGGGGGGGGGGGGGGTAACATCAATAGAGTGTGTGGAGGGCTCTGGAGGAGAGAGGAGCACAAACACGATTAGCGCCACTCGCAGCAGCGCAGGGCTTGAGTTGTTTGTTGGCGGCGTGTGCACTCAGTAATGACTCGGAGACGACGGGGAGCGACACGAATGTCACGTTCCCCCCGCAGAAGTTCTGTGGAAAGAGAGGATGCAAAGAGATGAGGGGAAGAAGAAAAGAGAGGCAGAGAGGAGAGAAGACAAAAAAGAGGAGTGAAATGCTAATGTGGTCTTTTAATGCACACACACACACACACACACACACACACACACACACACACACACAGAAGATGAGTTCTTTGAAAGTTGCCGTGTGGGCATTGCTGCAACGCTTTGGCCTAAAGAACCATATAGAGGCTGTAACAAATGCAACCCAGAGATCACACACATGCACTGACTCACACACACACACACACTTACACACACACACTCCATGTTCAAAAGCCAGAGGGCATCACGCCTCTAGACCTCTAGAAGCCCTCCGCCCTCCACCCCCATCCACGGCATCCCACCCCACCCCCGGCCCCGAGCTCCATGTGTCCCACACTCTACCCCAGGCTTCATATGGAGACACATACAGCACCGCGGTACCTCAGACCCTGACCGTGAGCCTGCCGCTCAGTGGCCCATTGGAGGGAGCAATCAGGCGCCTCCGGCAATCAGTGGCATTCCATATTCATGTGTTGCAGCAGAGGCAACAGGAAAACTGTCGTCCTACTTCCGCCTTCAGGGCACATTTATTAGAGGGCCTGTTGGGAGGAGTGTGCTAGGTGGTAATGACCCCTTTGGGAATGGCTTTGATACAAACAAACATACTTACACACACATACACACACACACGCATACATACATACGCAAGCAGACACACACACACACACACTCTCTCACACACACACACACACACACACATACACACACACGCATACATACATACACAAGCAGACACACACACACACACACACACACAGACACACACACACACACACGCACACACACACACACACACACACACACACACACACACACACACACGCACACACACACACACCTGCAGCAATCAGGATAGGCTGTGTAGAGGTCCTATACCTGGCCTCATCACCATGAAGGTGATCCCAGTGCAATCAGCAGTGTTGGCGGTGAGGGGAGGGGAGGGGAGAGGGGAGTGTGTTGATTGGTACGTCTCTAAAGATGCTGACTGCCGCCTGTCTCCGCTCTACTCTCTGGATGTCAATCACAAGCTGAGGAGCAAGTGGGCCCAAGGCAGACATGGACTTGGACAGCCAAAACTCACTCCTTATAATGGTAATCCTCAATCTCTCTCTCTCTCTCTCTCTCTCTCTCTCTCTCTCTCTCTCTCTCCCTCTCCCTCGCTCCCCCTTCCTTTCCCACCTCCGTACGTTTCATTTCCTTTCCCGCGGTGGGCCGCTGCCTCCCCGGGAGAGGTTGGGTATCGGCGTGCGCGGTGATCAAGAGGCGGTCGACGCGATGTGACAGACTCCAGACGCGAGGTCTAGGGGGCTACCTTCGTCCTACGCTACTGCTGCCGCTGCTGCTGCTGTTGTAGCTGTTTCTGTTGCTGCTCTGTCCTCTGCCTCCCTCTCTCTCCTCTCCTCCATATGCCAGCCATCCAAACGAGTTAGGGGAGCGACGGAGGAGACGGGGAGAGACAGCGAGGCTGCCTGCTGGGGCCAGGGCCGGCCCCGTGTGGACAGATGCTGAGTCTCAGCAGAGAGCGGAGCTGGTGCTGATGACTGCTTACACACACACAAACACACACACACGCACGCACACAAATACACATACTCAGATATGCACACACACACATATGCACACAGACACAAATACACATACACACATGCAAATATGCACACACACATACACTAGCACACACACACACACACACACACACACACACACACACGCACACACATACTAGCACACACAAATACACAAACATAGAAACGCACACACAAGTGTATGTGCATGTTCAACCCCATCCACAAACACACATATACCCAGCAGTTTCCCAGCATGTTCTTCATATAGCCCTACAAACACTGGCAGCAGTTGCTCAGTCAGTTTCAATCTGGTAAAGCATGATGAACTGAATTGAAATGGAGAAAGACAGAGAGAGAGAGAGAGAGAGAATGTACTGCATCTGTATGTTGGTGATGGTATAGACATGAACTGCATAGATCTTCAAGCTGAAGGCAGATGAATGCAACTGTATCTGTGTGCATGTCTCCTGTGGCAATACAATTTATAGTTTCCATGCATGAAATTGAAATGAAATTGAAAGGGTATGAAAGCGAGCTTGAGAGAGAGAGAAGGAGAAGGAGAGAGAAAGAAAGAGAGAGAGAGAGAGAGAGAGAGAGAGGAAGCAAGAGAGAAGGAGAGAAAATAGAGAGGGGAGTGGAGGAAGCGAGATTCTGCTTTTGTAGACGGTGACCTATTTATTCAGTCCTCCCCCACCCAGCCCCCACAAAGTGCCATTCTGGGTGACAAACAAAAATAAAGCCCCCGACGTGTGGTGATTCATCGGAGGAAATTACAGATTGCTCATTACTCCGCGGCGGCGGCAGCGGCTAGCGGAGCGCTCCGGCAGCACCATCCTGCTGGGTGGGCGCAATTATGAGAGCGATGCGCATTGCTTTGATACGTTTCTTTTTGTCGACATGAGATCTCTCTGATGCACTCCGTGACACACACACACACACACACACTCACACAGACCTACATTTAAACACCCAGGCCAACCACACAGCATGACAGTGTTACAGACCCCCCTGAGTGTAACAGGAGTGTCAAAGGTCACTGGTGTTTTGAGTTGCTACCACAAGAGGTCAGAGGTGGTGACACTGTAGATGGAGGGGTTGGGTTGCTGGTTGTGGAAGTGTGTGTAGGTGTGTGTAGGTGTGTGTAGGATGATCATCTGGTGGTCAGTATTGACTGGGGGTGAAGGAGTCTCAGTGGAGGTCAGTGTTGTGGTGTGGTGTGGTGTGGTGTGGTGTGGTGTGGTGTGGTGTGGTGTGGTGTGGTGTTGTGTTGTGTTGTGTGGGTAGGAGAGGAACAGAGTGGATGGAGGTCAATGGTGTTGAGTTGCTGACAGCTGAGAGTGGTCATGGAGAAGCACGGTGATGGAAGGCGTGTTTACAGACTGCACAGTACCAAGAGGTGACTGCAGAAATGAGAATATATATATGTGAGTGTATGTGTGTGTGTGTGTGTGTGTGTGTGTGTGTGTGTGTGTCCATGTATGCATGAGACTGTGTCTGAGAGTTGCCACGCGACACGTACATGAATTGAGAGAGGTGAGGGTGTGAGTAAGTATGTGACAGCGTGTTTGAGGCCCAGTTTATATGGCTGCCCTAACAGTCACAATCAAAAAGTGACTGATTGCATTAAAGACCAGATGCACTTCAGACACCTATTAGTCCCAGCTCATTTGAAGGTGCGAACAGTTGTTCACCAAAAGAACCATTTAATCAGAAATACTTTTTCCATGGTCCAACTGCTGTAGTTTGGAGTCGTTTTAGTGGAATATTTGGAATTGTCAACAGGAAAACGACTCTCATTTTTGTATTGGTGAATCCAAACACAAACAAAAGTTTGCCACTAGTCTTGCATCTTTCTTGTACACTGACAAAACCCAGAAACTGCAAGACTGTCTACACCTATGTCACTTTTTGCCTTTTTGTCAACTGGTCAGAAACTGGAGCACATTTCTGACAGTGTAAAACAAACCTTGTACACAAAGACTGATCCGACACCAGGTTAAGACAGACTGGAACTGAACATAATATAACAGATTTTTTTTTTTTTTCAGAATGGTTAAATCCATGCTGATCCCATCCATCTACCTGTACAAGGGAACCGCTCTCGGTAGTGTGGAGTGGTGAATGGATATTAGCCATGTGAACTTGAAATATGGCTGTAATTAGTATAGCTATATCAGATGTGAGGAATGCTAAGTTTGCAATACATTTACAATTTAGTTCAGCGAGGGGGCATTAGGTCATGCAAAGAAGGTCTTAAAAGCACACGGACGGACCGACGGACGGACGGACAGACCGACCCTCATCTCATTTCGGCCGCACCTCTCTGCTCCTCCCTCTCTCTCCCCCCATAATCCCTCTGTTTGGAAAACACAGACGGTGTCAGCGAAGCCCATTGTGCACCGCCTAATCTGACCGTCAGCCAATTAGGAAGCAGCGGGACTTCCCTAATGCCCGCGGCATTATGGGATGGGATTAGGGGGCGGCATTCCGCTGCCGCTAGCGACGGCAGACGGGCCGTAGGCGTGAGCGGCGAGGTGGCCGACCAAATGGGATGTGGGGGCGTCGGGTCGGCGCTAAATCCTGCTTTCACGGCACTTTTTGTTCACACGCCAAAAAACACACACACGCACACACACACACACACACACACACACACACACACGGCTTGGGATGTGCTTATTCACCCCTTTCTGAAAGCAAGTCGGGACGGGGCGCTGGCCACTGTAATCAAGCCTGATTACATCTCTGACACACAGCAGGGGAAGTACAACTAAACTGCAGGTGGGTGGAGGAACAGAGAGGAGAAGAAAAGAGAGGAGAAGAGTGGACCGGATGGAAAAGGAGGAGAGAGGACAGGAGAGAAGAGGTGAGGAGATAGATGAGAGGAAAAGAGAAGACAGGAGCGTAAGAAAGAGAGGAGGAGAAGAGAGAGGAGAGAAAAGAGAGCAGAGGAAAGAGGGGAGAGAGAAAGAAAAAAAAGAGAGGAGAGTAGAGTAGAGGAGGGGCAAGCAGGGAACAGCCAGGGCAATAGCAAACCCTACACCCAGTCCACACAAACATTACACAAACCAGCAACACAACTAGTGAGCACGGCCTCTCCGTGTGGGACTGTGGGTAATATGCCCGTCTCCCAACCTTACACTTGCCCCCATGGAGGATGAGTCACCCCCATTACGCTCAATGGAGGAGGCCCCCCGCTGAGGCGCTCCACAGGCATGTGCACAACAAGTGGCCACACACAGCAGATGGACTGTTGTTTTTTGTTTTGGACAGGCAATGAGACAGCCACCCATCTGACACCCTGAAACACATGCTAGTGACAAAGCTACAGCTGGCGGGGCGAGTCACACCAATTAGCATAGCACATTTTCCTACACACATAAAAGTACTCCTAAGTGTTTTTATATGGGCAAGACAAAATCGAAAAGTCATGAGCTAAGTAGTGGGTAGGCTAACTTTGCTGGTGGGTAGAAGAGAAGGGTGATAAACGTGGTGGCTCGTGGTCTATAAGGCACTAAGTCCTAGGAGAAATCAATCATCCCCTTACAAACGGAAGCCGCCTCTAATCCACCACTAGAGGTGACGACGACATGCTGCATTACTTTTTAGTCAGGCTTTGTTCTGGCCACCTGTCTCACCATCTACTGCCCTCCCATTTCAGCGCTGCTCATTTGCCTCCTGGGGTGGGAAAAGTCTGACACCCTCCCATCTTCCCTCTCGCTCTGACAGCAGGTGGTGGTGCTGGGGGTGCACCTGATTGATTTCAGATCCCACGGATGGACCCAGCCAGGCCCGTTGGCACGACGATGGCCCTTCCATTGCCCTTCACGGAATCCCATTAATAGCCTCACCTCCTGCAGGTGCCATTTGGACACGGTCACGTCCCCCTTGTGTTATTGATGGCTAGTCCCTGGAGGACCCTTAGACAGACTCTCAGAAAGAGAGAGAGAGAGAGAGAGAGAGAGAGAGAGGGTGGGAGAGAGGGAGGATACAATGGCTCGACTCTCACAGGAGAGTAAGAAGTGTGTAGGAGGTTAAAAAAAAGTGATGGAAAGAAAGGAGACGAGAAGTAGAGGGGACACGAAAGAGTGATATTTCAAACAACCGAAGGTGTGGGTGGGTGAGAGAAGGAAGAGGAGAGAGAAAGAGAGACTGAGAGACAGAGACAGACCTGACAAGTGAGACTAAGAAAAAAAGGGGTGAGAGAGGAGGGGGTGGAGAAGAGAAAAAATGTCTTTGTGCTCGCCTCACACTCTTAGTCCCTAAGGACTGAGGCCAAGGGTGTGAATGCACCATCTCACCGTCGCTATGCTGAATTATTCAATGGCTATATTACTCTCTCTCTCTCACACACACACACACACACGCACACACACACACACACACACACACACACACACACACACACACACACACACACACACACACACACACACACACACACACACACACACACACACGGACACGGACACCTTGTAGGCCTTCGGAGTCAGGCAGAGCTCTCAATTGCTTAAGAGTCCAAGAGTCAAGAGAGAAAGAGAAAAAGTAGAAGCAAATTATATTTGGCCTGATCCAATCACTGGCCTTCATCTCAGGGCCAGCTACTTTTACCAGTCCAACAAAAAACAAACAAAACATTCACAACCAACTTTTAAAACCTTGGTCTTCCGTACATCCGACAAAGACGGTGTCATTCCGTTTGAACATGAAAGAGGTGAGAGGAGATGTTGGGGGCGGGGGGGGGGGGGGGGGGTTATCAGAAGGCAAGTGCTTCGGAAGAAAGCTCTAAATGCAGAGGCCAGGGGCCTTCATTGTCGGAGTTCTTGGGGTGCATAAAAGATGAATGCCGTCACCTGTACTCAAAGGTACTGTGGTTAGACAGGGCTCTGAACTATTGCTAAAGGGGTTTGAAAAGTCTAATTAATAAACACTTGGCTCTCTGCCAAAGCCTGTATAGACATATAGACCCCTGGCCACATGACACAGCACTGAAACAAGACAGTGATGAGGGGCAAAAGCAAGACTGCCCTAAGAAGTCTGTAAAGCCCAGATATATACATATATATAAAAAAAAACATTTCCGATGTTGTTGTAGGAGGCCTCTGATGCTGCTAGTCTTCGTTTTGTGCTGCTAATTCTCATGACCCATCTGAAAAACAAAAGGCAGACGGGCCCCCCGCCGGGGGGAAACCGGGCGTAATTGACCACACCTGGCTGCAGGTGTTCGGGCCCCAGCTGAGATGCCCTGATTCGCTGACTCAGGTGGGCTATAATAAGGCTGGAGGGCTCAGAGGGTGGACCTCCAGAAGAAGGAGACCAGGGCCTTCTTAAGACTGACTGCCATAATGAATACTTTTCTGCTATCTGCTCTGGATGACATATGACAGACTGAACGAGTCTGTCTAGGTTTGATGCTGGAGATACCACCAGAGCACCAACGCCACGGCAATGTCACCCCACTTTGGTCACTACGCCAGTGTTGATACATTGGCAGCAATGGTAATGATGAATGAGTTCACAGACAGAGAGGTGCACAGAAAGAGCTGTTTGTTATATAGATAGACTGAGATTCGATACTACCTGACTAGGGGTATGAGAGAAAAAAAGGAGATAAAATGCACTGTATGGGAACACACACACACTCTCACACACACACACACACACACAGAGCTATAAATCCACCAGGTACCTACCCCTGAGCAGCGACTTGATCATGCCTTTCTTTTTTTTCCCTCCTCAATCCACTCAGAAAACACACCGTTTCCACTGACAACCGAGTCTTGCCTTGTCGTCTTTCCTTGACGATATGGTGGGGTTTTTTGTTGTTTTTCCTTTTTTTCCTTTCCTACCGCATGTTTTATCTCTCTCTCCCTCTCTCTCCCCTTCTGACTTGGTGTTTTGTTTTTCTTCTGAGCCAGTGTCTAAAAGCGATCGCCTTTGGTCTCGCTCGACATCTGAGTTGGGGAGGAATCAAAGCAGTCACTTGCGACTTCGCAGATTGAAAAAGAAAAAAAGGAGGAGAGGGAGGGAAAAAAAGAGATGGAACGGAGGAAAAAAAACAACTTTGCTACCCAGAGATACTCGACAGCGAAGGCAGGCAGGCTTTCAGCAAAAAAAAAACTAAAAGAAGAAAAAGAAAAAGATAACCTCCACGGCAAATCAAGCTCAGCTTGTGTTTAATCTCCGAGCATCCATGAAAGAGAGAGACAGAGAGAAAAGACAGGAAGAGTCAGGGAGAGAGGGAGGGAGGCAGAGAGGGAGAGAGAGAGAGAGAGAGAGAGAGAGAGAGAGAGAGAGAGAGCGCAACAATGATTCTCCTGTCGTTTCTATCTGTGTTCCTCTGCATCCAGGACTAAAGCCCATTCATACCACCAGCACACACTCTGTACCTCACACACCCATACTCTCTCTCTCACACACTCACACACACACACACACACAGCCATACTCTCTAACACACACACACACACACACACACACACACACACACACACACACACACACAGGAAAGGCGTGGAGTGACTCAGAGGGCAGCAAAAAAAAAAGAGAGTGACTGATGAAGAGAGAGAGAGGCAGAAAAAGAGACAGAGAGGGAGAGGCAGAAAGAGAGAGAGAGAAACAGATTGGAGGGGATGATGTCATGACTGCAGCGTTGCTGCTCGCTACCGGAATGTAGATATGTGTGTGTGGGTGTGTGTGTGTGTGTGTGTGTGTGTGTGTGTGTGTGTGTGTGTGTGTGTGTGTGTGTGTCTGTGTGAGCACTCGCACATATGTGACTGTGTGAATCCAGCATGTTGACTGATCTAAGATCACAATGCGCTGCTCTAAGCTTAATCCTTACACACACACACACGCACACGCACACGCACACGCACACGCACACGCACACGCACACACACTCAGACCCAGAGCTCACTATTGCCCAGTGATCAAGTGATGACAAAGAGGACAGGAGCTCCAGGCAGGCACCTCTCCTCACCCCTCCCCTGCCCAGGACAGAGCCTCTCCTGGGGCCCTGGCCCCAGCTCCACTGCCCTGGCTGCCTGGATGCCAGCCTCATAACACAGTCAACTTCTATTGTGTCTTTTTCTATGTCATTTTCGGCGAGAGGATGGTGGAGTAGTAGTAGTAGGAGGGGGTGGGGGGTTCTGAGGCTGAGGATATGGGGTCATGACCCCCAGGGCTTGGAGGTTCATATAATCAGCTCCACACGTGTCTGTGCTCATCACTGGCCGAGATCTGCTGGCCCCGCTGCACTTCCAGAGGTTAAGCCACATCTGCCCCGATCATTGGGGTGTGCTTAAGAGCACGACCTCGCTGTGTGTGTGTGTGTGTGTGTGTGTGTGTGTGTGTGTGTGTGTGTGTGTGTGTGTGTGTATGCATTCTAGCAGTGCAAGTTGTTAGTCTTTATATTCTTTGTGTGTGTGAGTATGTGTGTAAGTCAAGGGGTGTGTTTGTGTGTCAGAAAAGGTAGCTCGTACATTTATACCCGTGTGTGAGTGAGTGAGTGCATATGTGTGTGTGTGTGTGTGTGTGTGTGTGTGAGTGAGTGTTTATGTGTGTGTGAGTTGAGTATAAACGTGTGTGTGAGTGAGTGTACATGTGTGTGTGTGTGTGTGTGTGTGTGTGTGTGTGTGTGTGTGTGTATGGATGTGTGTGCGTGTGTGAGTGTTTATGTGTGTGTGAGTTGAGTGTAAATGTGTATGTGAGTGAGTGTACATATGTGTGTGTATGGGTGTGTGTGTGTGGGTGTGTTTGCGCTGTGGGCTTCTCCACGGGAGCCTTGCTCCTGTAAATAAGGCACCGTGGACTAAAAGCTGAGGGAATTCCCTCCGCTGGCAACACCAGCATTTCCCTGCAAATGAGATGTCTGTGGGTGTGTGGGTGTGTATGTGGGGTGCTTTTCGTCTTTTAAACACTAATTTTCCCTGTCGTTTATTTAACTGCTGCGCCAATTAGAGGCCGCATGGTGTGTGCCAGGCCCAATAGTGCCTTGCCCCCCCCCCCCCCCCCCCCCCCTACTTCCATTCCATTCCAAAAGAGAGGAATAAAGGAGAAATGGAGACACAAGCATTTGTCATTTGTTTATGCTCTCCCCTGTCTCGGTTCTTCCCCAGAACACACACACACACACACACATCTTTCACGCTCTCACTAGAACCTGGGGTTTACCAGGCCACTGCTGTGACACGGCTCTCCACCTCAGCGCTAGCAGAACACGCTTCTTGTCTCCATTGTAAATGCCACGTCGTGTCTAGTCTGAGGACGTATCCCATAATTCATCATCAGAAGACGATCCCCCAAGTGGACACGCAGCTGCCGCTGGACGCAGTCAGTAGGCCTTTTGCGACACCGCGATTGGTCGCCTTGCATTCATCCCCGTGATGTGATTGGCCGTGTCACAGGCCGTGAGTCAGACGTGTGATGTCAAAGAAGGCGTCACTGCCAGCGTCGCCACTGACAACCACCGGGAAGTTAAAATTCATCACTGACCCCAAAACTCTTTCCAGAAAGTTCCAACTTCCAACAAAAAATATATATATTGGGGAGGGCTTGGATTTCATATGTTTTTCATGTAGATAAATATAACAAAATGCATAAATAATGGAGGGAGAAAAAATCATGAATCATGGATGAGTTTTTCGTCCTCCTTCCAGCATTTGGCTTCTCGCTCTGGGGCAAAAAAAAGAGGGAGGACTTGTGTTCTCTAGAAAATTCAGAAAAAACAGTTGAGAAGCAAATAATGATTTGAGTATATTTTAGCTTATAATGTGGTACATATATTAAGAAATTGGTGGCAAATATTTTATAGGGAAAAAGTGGGAAAAAAGAGGGAGGAAAGAGAGACAGAGATGGAGAGAAGAGAGGGGAGGAAGAGTTGAGGAAAACTCTCTGCACTAGAGGATAAATCAGGACACATTATTTTACCAGGAATTTATGCACAGGCACATAAGAGACCACCTGTGCAAGGGCCCCATTCTGTTTGCTGTGTTAGGTGTGACCTGCTGAATGAGAAATTGTTTCTTTTTTAAGCATTCTTTTCTGGGGGAAGAAAAAAAGAGTTCTTCAGTTCCTTTCCTCCAAAGAACCTTGAAAGGGTCCTGCTTAGTGCCCTCTGATGTCCACCTGCTGTCTGGTTTTCATCGTTGCACATGTTTTTGTTTTCTCAGGGACAGGATATGATGCTAATACAAAGGTCCCAAATTATTATTATTAAGGCCTTCAATTACCACTAATTATCACTAATGTATACTTTGAGGGACTGGCCACCATTGCGCCTATCCTAACTTAACATTTACCCTCAACAGTTCAAGTCGGTCAAAATAATAGTGTGTGTGTGTGTGTGTCTATGTGAGTGTGTGTGTGTGTGTGTGTGTGTGTGTGTGTGTGTGTGTGTGTGTGTTTCATTCCATCATTCAGCCAAGAGCTTGTGTGCCACAAATCTTTTTTTCTGGCCGATTTTTCTTCTCTAGAAGGATGAACCTCCATCACGACTCTGCTGTGCTCCTCTTGACTTGCCTCCATCACTTCTGCTGAATTTTGCTCCCAGTTCCAGCGCTAACTCCATTTAAAACACACTCATCCAATTTCATTCCATCGCTCTTCTCTCTCTCTCTTTCTCTCCCTCTCTATCTATGATGGGGAGCTCGGGAAGGACAAATCCAGCACCAAGATGGGGGGGGGGGTGAGGGGGGGTTCTTCCGCCAGCACGGCAAAGACTTTAATTGAATCTTTTTTTTTTTAAAAGGTGTTCACCAGGACCACTTCCAACCAATGTAATTAAGTTTTTTCTCTTTCTTTCTTCCATGTCTTTTCTCTCTCTCTCTCTCTCTCTTTTTCTATAAATGGCTATGAGCTTTGGATAGACTGAGCGACACTTTTAGGCTCTCACTCTCTTCGACAAAGATGAAAAAGAGTGCAGCGGTGCACTTTTTTATGACACGGGGGGTAATCCAATTTCAGCAGGCGAAACCATCTCATGCCATATATACTTTTTCAATGGGCTTTTTTTATGGGCCATCATAAAAGCCTTTGAGTGCTGTTGAATATCCAGTTCCATTGATTTCTCCTATGGGAGAAAGGGGCCTCTAAGCCATACACCTGATAGCTAGCTGAAGGCATGCACACACACACACGCACACACACACACAAACAAACACACACACACACACACAAACACACACTCACTCCCTACCTTTGGTCTATGGTAAATGCCACACACAGTCTGCACTTCCTCTGTGGTCAAATACACATGCTGCACACCTTAAGGCTCTTACCAAAATCTTACCAAATTGTACATATTTAAAAATAATAATAATAATGCCAGAATCTGCCAACCCAACTCTAGAGGGCTAAAACACACACACACACACACACACACACACACACACACACACACACACACACAGACACAAACACACAAACACACACACACACACACACTCACTCACTCACTCACACACACACACATACACACACATGCAAACACCCTTAATGCCTGCTCACACGCTGGCACATACACCCAATAAACACCTTCTATTTTTGTCACACACATTCTAGATTTGCAGTACATACACACCAACATCCACATACAAACATCCACACACACACACACACACACACACACACACACACACACACACACACTCAGTCACTCACTCTCTCTCTCTGCACTGCTTGCTGTACACGTGTAGTATCCTATTGAGGCATTCTTCACCAGCTTCCCTACCTGGCCCACAGACGCGGGGAGAGGAATTGGAAATGAATGGATTTCTCGAGTGATTAATCCTGGCACTTGCGAGCCGATTAGGGGGAAGTCAATCAGATGAATAATAGATGGCCGTCCGTTATCGCACCTGGCACAGCACGACCACGCAGGATGGATGAGAGGGGGCCGGCAATAAGCAGCTTAATGACAATAAATAATAACAGCCACGTGCCTGAGCGAGCGAGGGATGCCACGAAAGGGAGATAGAGAGGGAGGGAGAGAGAGAGAGAGAGAGGGAGAGTATTAAGCAGGTGCAGTCATACCCCCTTTCTTTGCGTTGGCAGTGCAGCACAGAGCCGTAATGCACATCCCTACATTAAACGCAATGGCATTTATGTATCACCTACACACTAGCGAATAATGAGCGTACATGCTGACAAAAAATACACACAGTAAATACATACATTCATCAAAAGCGAGAGGGTGTGTCAGTGTGTGTGTTCCTGTGAGAAATCACACACGTGTTAGTGTAAAACCAAGTTGACTGATCATAGAGGCTACCTCATATCTTACTGCCCCTGGCTCCCTGGCTGCACACCCAGACCTGTGAGTGGAGTGTTTCACAGGGCAGTGAAGCACAGCGTGACTGAGTGCGGTAGGGACGGTGGATGGATGGTGGGTGGAAATAGCCACGGGATGGTGTATGAGACTTTGTTATGTTTGCAATGCCACACAGACACACAGACACACACACACACACACACACATAGCCAGATGTTAAAGCTACAAGACAAACTATTCTCACAACTGGCTGGCTGGACATCTGAAAAACAAACCTCTCTGCTCAGCCAATCACCTGCCCTCTCACATTTGACAGACATCCAGTAAACCACCGCCTTGACGGTGACCTTCTGAGGGATTCTGACAGGTTAATGGTAGAGACGCACTGAGTAAATCCACGGTGGAATATCTCTACAATCTTGCCCAGATTGTTCAAGGAGCCTGTCAAACAAAAGCCTTTGGGGACTTGCATCCACCATGAGATATCCTTTGGTGAACAGTTTTTCTACATCCCGTGGCTTAAAATGAAGGGTTCCCCCATACCTACTTCTATGTTTTATGGGTTCTGGTTCCTGGACCCTGGGCTAGATGCCAGCTGATACAAGATTAGATCTATGCAGTAGATAACTGCGCTGCTCGGTACAAGAAGAAGGGGGTGGGGGGGGGGGGATTTTCAATTAGGCTAATATGATTACTTTTGATAATGCGTCATTCTGAAGTCTGAAGCCTGGTGGTTTCATGGAGGTGATTTCATTACCACAAATGATTTTAAAAATAGCCCATGTTCATGAATCATTACACTATTATTCATCCAGAGAGAAGAGGTGAGGGTAAAGTCTTCAGACTGCAAAACACCTGGAAGCTAACTTCGCCACTCCCCCACTCCTCCCACCTCCCCCTTTTGATGCATTAGCAAACCTGGCCTGTCGTTTTTTCCCCCCGGTTTTGTTAAGTATCGGTGAAGCATGTGTGTGTGTGTGTGTGTGTCTGTGTGTGTGTGTGTGTGTGTGTGTGTGGAAGGAGATAAAGCGTGACGGAAGCCGCGGCGGACAGGGGCGCGTACCTGCCGGGTTGCCGTGCCGGCACGCGGTGACGGGAGCCGGCGCTTATCGCTAACTCCAGCCCTGGAGCAGAGGGGCACAGCCTTTCACTGTGATTGTGGGCCATTAAAATGGGGAAGTAAACAAGGGAGACAGACGGAAGAAGAGGGGGAAAGCATAACAGGGGGAACCGGCAGACAAGCTGATTTTCTTTGACAAAGCTCAAATCCATACAGGCTTTTTTTTTTTTTACCTTCACCAGTGTTGCTGTTTGCTTGTTTGTTTGTGTTGTGTGTGTGTGTGTGTGTGTGTGTGTGTGTGTGTGTGTGTGTGTGTGTGTGTGTGTGTGTGTGTGTGTGTGCGTGTGTGTGTGTGCGTGTGTGTGTGTTTGAGTGCGAGAGTGTGTTAGTGAGAGAGTAAATTAGCAAAAGAGAAAGAGATAAAACATGTATGTGTGTGTGTATGTGTGTGTGTGTGTGTGTGTGTGTGTGTGTGTGCGTGTGTGTGTGTGTTTGAGTGTGAGAGTGTGTTAGTGAGAGAGTAAATTAGCAAAAGAGAAAGAGATAAAACATGTATGTGTGTGTGTATGTGTGTGTGTGTGTGTATGTGTATGTGTGTGTGTGTGTGTGTGTGTGTGTGTGCGAGAGAGAGAGAAAGAGAAAGAGAATGTGTTTATGTATTGCAAGGTGCTTTTCCCCTGCAGGAACACGGAGCGTTCCCAGGTGGCGTGAATGTTTAAAGGAACGGCCCCCTAATCGGCCCCCTTATCGGCCCTTTTCAGCCCTTCTGTCTTCACTGCGGTGCAGGAGCTACAGACCTTCAAGTGACGTAGCCAAATATGTTTCTCCTCGATCGCAACCACATGATCTGAGCACGAGAAAACAATGATATATTGCAGCAGCACCGCCATTAGACTGTTAAAGCGAGAGACTTTCTAGATAAGTTACGATTACCTCAAGGTCGAGTCGAAAGTTGAATTTTGCTATAAAGTTGCTCAACACATTAAATGGTTTCATGGCAGCTGTAATTACTTGATAAATGAATATCATAGCATGACTATATTTAATTAAAACCTATATTTCAGCTGACATTTAGTGGTTTGTGTTCATTCAGTGACTGTAACCTCAACAAGCTAACTATGTAAGCCATGATTTATTTTGCTGCATTCACTTCGTAACCTCTGGTACATTTTTTCTGGCTTTAAAAATGACTCTTGTTTTCTACTCTCATCGCGTTTAACCAATAAGCGTCGACCATCACTGTAAGCACCACCCAGCAGTTCATGGGCTGCACAGAAGTACCTACCCCAGTGTAGTAGGTACTTATTTCACCCCCGATCACAGCCCTGAAAGAGGTCCTACACGGGCAGTTTCTGCAGTGGAAAACCACCAAAATGTGCCCCCCCCCTAAAACGGCCTTTGCAGTGGAAAAGCGTCTTTAATGACATGTATTGGGTTCGTGCGTATTTATGACCAGTCGGGAAGCTTGGTTTTTGGTTTTTGTCCGCCAAAAAAAAAAAAAAAAGAAAGAAAAATTGGTAAAATGATGACTCTCCGCTCTGACACGAAGAAATGATTACTCCATGCTGATGGATGATACTTGAAAGGCAGAAGGGAATAGGAACAAAGGAGCGTGGAAAGGGAAAAGAACTTCAAAAGACATGAAAGTTGAGCTCTCTCTTTATCTGACTCTTGAGACAGTCGTTGTCTGTTGTCTGGATAAACTCAAATGGCCATTCTTAGCCAAACCCCACTCTGTGTGGAAATAGACCATGTGAGAGTGATGCTCAGGCGACGGAACAACAGTCCGGTCAACCTCACACACCTAACTATCCAACAGTGTACCCATTAACCATCTAGCCACGAAGACATCTATCTATCAATGTATCTACCGGTATCTATCTATCTCATCCAACCTTCCATCTATCTACCTATCCATCCATCCATACCTACAAATATACATGCAATCCTCCATATACCCCTGTTAATCAATTTGTGCTATCTGTGCTATCAGGCTATCCATCCATCCACATGTTCACACCTAAGCCAATATAAGCCCATGTTCCCTGAATCCCCAGCTGTGTGAGTCAATGAGAGTGTGAGGTGAGAAAGTTGGTGGAGACAGAGAGAGCGGGAATAAGAGGGGTGGGGGAGAGGGGGAGCGTGAGAGGGCCATGCGTCATGGCTTTTTTTAAGTGGACCAGGCGAGGCCTGTTGCTGGGGAAAACTGAGGGGGATGAGGCTGGTTAGTAAGTGTGTGTGTGATGTTGTGTGTGTGTGTGTGTGGGGGGGGGGGGGGGGGGGGGGCGGTGCTTTTAAGGATGACCTCCAAAGTGGAGATACCAGCAGCAGCCGAAAA
>NC_045167.1:15320032-15325032 GCF_900700415.2 Clupea harengus | reverse complement strand
AGAGATGTCTCCTCATCACCAGCACATCAATCACCAATCACCATTGCTTTGACTAACGAGACAGCCGTCTGGACCAGTCAGAGAGCTCTGATGCACCGTGGACAAACCCCCAAGGTAACCGGATAGCCAATGCCTTGGCGGCCAGAGAGTGCATCTCCTTAATGAAAATGAAATACCACGGCATTTAGGGGCCTCCACATCATTTAACACATGAAAGAGCGAGACAGAGAGAGTGTGCGAGAGCTCATCGGCGTAAAGGTTAACTATGTCTGTCCCGTCCTCACGAGAGGCACTAACTCGGAGCACAAAAGGCAGGGGAAAGAGGACGTTCTTTTTCTCTCTCTATCTCTGTGTGTGTAGTGGTGTGAGAAAACGTCTCTTTCGCTAGACTCATTCTCTCCTCCTTTCCCTCTCCCAAGGGCTCCAGAGGTATTAAAAGCCATCCAAAACGGAGTCGGGCTGCCCTTTTCATCGAAAGGAGACCAACTTCAAGGGGGCCAGCGGCGACTCCAGTGGTCAAGCGAAAAGAATAATGTCCTAATAATCGCTCCGCCACGCTTTCCAGACGGCGAAAGGGAATTTTTGATAAGCGGCTGATCAAAAAGATATCAAGACACGTCTCGCAAATTGGACGGGGGAAAAAAACATGCCCTTGGCCAAAAAAAAAAATGAAAACTACCCTTCTATCCTGGCAACCTATAGCTAGCTACAAGCCCTGAAGGTCAACAAGGGAGAAAGGAGAAAGCCCGACCACTTAGCTTTTTTAAGACACTCATCAGCAGGGAGCCGTGTGTGCGTGAGCAGTTATTCTCTTTTTTTTTGTGTCCTTGACGAAGCTTTGATGTGTGGGTAAGTGTTTTTTAAGTGTTTGGGTGAGGATAGGACGCTGAGCCTCGGTTGGATGATAATGATGCGGAGGGGAGATCGTGGTAAAGGACGGGACGGGTGTGTGTCAGCGTGAGCTATACGCTCTTGACCGGGAGACATTTTCATTGGCTGAGAGGGTAGAGAGGAGGAGAGAAGAGGAGGTTCAGCTTCATCACATACAAGCCATCAATCACATTAACAAACATGCTTTACCAGAGAGAGACAGAGAGAGGGAGGGAGGGAGGGAGAGAGGGAGGGAGAGAGGGAGGGCGATATAATTTTCCCAAGCTCAGATCAAAGAAATTGGGGAGGGCAAAAGACTCATAATCTTATAGAAGAGAAAATCCAATGGAAATCCATCTCCATTCATATGCAGGCAGATACCTGACAGACTGATGTAGAGCCGTGAGACTGTTTTACCCGGTAAACAAACAACATCAGGGCCGAATACCCTGACACCTGACTCACTGACTGAAATGCATCAAGAGCCCACGAGACAGGCTGCGATCTACTGCCTCCTGTGTGCTCACATATAGAAAGGAAGAGAGGAAAAATAGGAAGACCCAGACTGATGGAGACATAGGAACAGGGCAGGAGGTGTGTGTTTATATATAAATACATACATACAAACACACACACACACACACACACACACACACACACACACACACACACACACACACACACACACACACACACACACACACACACACACACACACACACACACAAAATAGCTTTACCGTCACAGCATCCCCCTGAGTGGCTAATGAAAGCCCATTAGTGCTTTATGGCTTCTGGTCCACATGAAATTACCCACCCCGAGCCTCTGGCCAAGCCCCCACTCAGGGCTTTCAAACCTGCCCACCTCCGCCCCTATTGACCAGACCCTTATTACTCTGAAATGGCTCCAGACCTCCTTGAAGAACTACTTAAGATTTATAAGCCGAGCCTACCATCAAGTTCCATTTGTCATCAGTCCCTGAGTAGTAACAGTAATATCATACTGATGGTGATGGGGGTGGGGTCGGGTGGATGCAGTACAGTAGGTTTATGGTGCAACTGGTTTATTTGTGGGCTTTGCTATCCTTGACAGTGGCCATCCAGCATGGAGGGGAACTGATCGTTATAGGCTGCAGGGTCATAAAGTCCACAGTGTTCTGAGAAGAGGTCAAGTGTTGTTTGGAGGAACATGCGTTGTGCAACATGCCTTCTTCTCTGTACTTGCAATATGCGTTGTTATCTGGACTTGCGACATGTGTTCTTCTCTGGACTTGCATTCCCATGCATTCCCCCGGAAGTGTTCTCGTTTCGTTGGTTCCAGAATGGTTCCAGAATGGTTTCAGAATGGTTTCAGAATGGTTCCAGAATGCATTTCACACAAAGTGGCAGCATAAGAACAAACACACAATTTGACTTTTGTACTCAACTCCTCAGACACAAACTACTTCCACAATAGCTACGAACTATACGTACTCCGTATTGAGAAACACCTTCTGACCTTGCCTCGTGACCTTGTGATAAGTAAAGAGGAGGAGGGGGAGGAGGAGGAAGGTGATGGACCCTGATTATAGCTTTAGTGTGATAACAGTTTACTTGTTTCTCTGCTCTCAATAAAACTGATATTATATTATATCATCCCATAAATGTACCTTTGCCATAATAATGATGGTAAATTAAATATATAAAGCGGCGCTCCTATACTGAGAATGACAATGGTTATAGTATCTGAACATCCCTACTATAAGTGTCTCTTAATCTATAGATCAAGGACTCACTCCAGTCTGTGGCTTACTGTCTGCAGCATAGTCTAGTCCATCTTAGTCTGATACTGCAGCACATGTTGGGCATCAGCTGTTGGCTGTACGAAATATACTTCAAAGAGCAGATGATAGTGGCTAGACTTAACAAGCTGTGTTGCGAGTCACCATAGCAACACTTATTTCACAGTGACAAACATTCTAAGCTTGGTGCCTTCCACTGCTATGAAACCTTTGGTGAGTCGAGCGGAAGATGTCTTTCTCTTTTAGCCTGCAGCTCTAGAGGTACTTTCCCATTAGAGCTTTTGGGGTGAACTGGACTAAGGGATCGTACCCAAGTCCTTCAGGAAACAGAGGAGTTTGGTGTACAATTCACCTCACTGCAGCGCGGCTCATATTTGACGTGAAAGCTATACGATCTAAAAACCATGAAGGAAACACTATTTATTATCGCTGATGGATCCAAATTCTCCCACAATAAGTAAATCACTTTTACATGTGAATTTATTTATTAACAGTCTTAATATTGAATGGAAATCGGGACTAGAGGACAGGCTATGTGGCAATTCATGCTTGAGGGTAGCCTATACATGAATGCTCTGCAAACCAAAATGCAAATAAAGATGCACATTCATCTCGCATTGCTGCCTGAGTCTGTAAAAACCTCTTTAACCGAGTAGCTTGCACCCTTTGTGGCAAAGTGAAAATTACCAAATTAACAAAAAGAAGCAGAAAACATTTCCATTTTTTCCCTCCTCCCTTCCTTTGTGTCGTTGCCTAGTGATATTGGTAAACAAAAGCTGCCCGTTGCTTATGTGCTAATGACATAAACGGACCACGGCTCACAACCACATAATGGAACGTGAAAAGAAACCAGTGGGGGTGGGGGGAATAATCACACTCGGAGTTGGGACCAGCAAAACTGAACAAATGTGACAAAGGCTGAAGCAGCATGCTTTAAGCTCCATTTGCATCGGTGGCAGGAGCCCATCAAAACAAGCGTACCATTTGGTCCAATTCACACAGTAATATTTCATAGAATGGAAAGAAAACACATCCAGATCACTTTTATCTTATGAGATTTTGGACCGTTTTAAACTGTGCTGGGATTGACTGGTAAGTTACAGCAGAGAGCAGGTTATGCACTCTTTGTTCGTATGACCCTTGTGTACTTGCCAAAAGAGACAGCAGCAGCAGCAGCAACAGCAGCAGCAGGAGGAGGGAATGGGCTGGCCTCAAGTTCTGGATCCACCCGCAAGCCATAAACCACACCAGGGTCTGTGTGTGTGTGTGTGTGTGTGTGTGTGTGTGTCTGTGTGTGTGTTTGTACATTTACAGTCATCAGTGAAGTAGAAGGACAGGTTTATGAGGCTGTCCGTTTTCAATTTGTTTTTCAAGAGTTTACACCCACACACACACACACACACACACACACACACACACACTCACAGACACTCACTCACTGACTCACACAGCGCAGTAATGAGTCCCTTTCCATTAAGAAACGCTTAGACATTCCATGAGTGGTCAGCAGAGGGAGAGAGTAGGATAGAGAGGGAGAGAGGGAGGGAGGGAGAGAGGGAGAACAAGTTTGTGGAAAAAAAATAGAATATGTTGGATTAAGATATTACTATCAACACTGAGTGTTTTTAAGACAACAACATTCTCTGCCCCCCCTCTCCCTACCTACCTCCCTCCCTCCCTCCCTCTCTCCCTCTTCCTCCCTCTCTCTCTATCTCTCTCTCCCTCCATCTCTCTGTCCCATCTCTGCCTCTCCTCGCTCTTGGCTGTGAATACTTCATAAGATAGCATTTGGAAATGTCTCTCATGCATAAAGCATGGCCTGTATGTCCGTAGATGTATTTTTAATAGCTCTGTTTAGAGGGGAGCCACGTTGGTGCAAAACGCAGACGTGATAAATTAATGAGCACGAGCAATCTCAGCAACAAATTTACTCAGATTAACACACACACACACACACACACACACACACACACACAGACACACACTCAGACACACACCACATATTTAAACACACACACACACACAGAGAGAGAGAGACACTCACACACACAAACAAACATACCATACATAGAAACAATGTAACATTCATATTCATATAGTATTTACACACACACAAACACATACAGCTCATCTGATCAACACAGCAAGGCTGACTGCATTCACAGATAGCTAGCAGTATGCAGTAAATGTGAATGTGTTTGAGAGAGTTTGAGATATGTGGTGCGTGTGTGTGTCTGTGTGTGTGTCTGTGTGTCTGTGAGAGAGAGAAAGAGAGAGAGAGAGAGAGAGAGAGAGAGAGAGAGAGTGTGTCTGGTCTGTCTGGTGATGATGAAAGTGTAAAAGGTGTGTG
>NC_045167.1:15312532-15315032 GCF_900700415.2 Clupea harengus | reverse complement strand
TCTGCCACACCATGGCGGAAAATGAGTCTTGCTGAACTGGTGCACACAGTGGGCATTCAGCTAAGGAGCATCAGCACAAAACCCTCCAACCTTGAAACACACACAGTAGTTCTGCTCTTACATCAGCTGTTCTAGGCCCCCCCACCTTTACCAGGCCCCCCCATCGCCATCACCAGGCCTCCCATTAATGCCCCCCACTCCCCTACCTGCGGCCATCCACTTAAGTGCCCAATGATAATGACAAAACCGGGAGCCATTACTGGAGGACGGCTGCCTCAAAGGGCCTTTTAGAGGCATGCAGCCGCCTGCCAGGCTGTCTGTGTACTCCTTCACCTTGGAACAGCCGCCATAGTGTTGGAAAACACAAATCAATGCCCAGGGTGCATTTGGAGTTCAGTTTTTTTTCTTTTATTCTCTTCTCTTCTATTCAAAACCTTCAAATGCTTCGCTTTTGGGCAAAACAGAAAGTAAGGAAGGATAGAAAAGGAGGGGTGAAAAAAAGAGAAATAAAGAAAGACAGAAAGACAAAAAGAAAGAAAAGAAAAATGAAAAAATAACTTATGTGCACTTGTTGAATCTCGTAGCTACTGTATTACTAGAAGCCCATGAGGGCAGCATAAGTTGAACCTTCAACTGGACCAAAGTGTTTGTTAGGCAATTTTCCACTCCAGGTCAGATTGCCCTAACTGTGCCTGTGCAATTATTCCACTCAGCGGATGACATGAATTAAAGCCGATGGGAGAGAGGAGAGTGCTCTTTATTATGTGCCCGGCTTTTGTTCCACGGGAAGGTTGGAGTAAGAGCAATTAAAGTCATTTCTTGAACAAACACTTCAGGGAACGCAACTGCAATGCACCAGGTTCTGGGAGGAAGGGGTGGAGGGTGGTGGGTGGAGATGGTGGTGGGTGTCCAGAACAGTCGCCAGCAATGTCAAGTGCCTCCATCAATCGCTAGCCTTCATTTGAAAGGGAAAAATATCCAAGAAAGCAGAATACACTTATGTACTATTTCAATCCTTGTTTTGTGGGCTCATTCAACGGTTTTCAGGATGCGAATGTGAGAAAGGGAGTTGGGGGAAAGAAAAACACAAGCAGGAGAAACGAGAAATCGCTTTGAAAAGCGGATTTTAGCTGACGGATAATCCGCTGGAAGCGGGACTGTGTGTTTGTAGGCGCGTCCTCTTCAGGTAGTGAGACGCTGTCAGCTCAGAAACACAAACACACACACACACTCACACACACACACACACACACACACACACAGACACAGACAGACACGCATCAGAAGCAGGAGCTTCTGCCAAGCTTTAACAACACCACCATATTAGCACACAGGGAATATCAGTCATTCACCACTCGCACACTATAAAGAGGTAGAATGTGTTTCAGCTGCCCGTATTCTCCATGTTGACAACAGGGAACAACTGGGTTCTCCCACAACAGTCACTTAATCTAACACATAGAGTGACAAATGTCCAGTGCACCACAGGTTTCTGGCAAAGACAAAACCGTATGAGAGATTGAAAAGCCCCTTCAAAACAAGTGCAAAAAGATTGCACTGAATGGCCAGGGCCTGCAGAAGCCCATTTCTAATTTACGACACCTGTGGTGCTCATAACACTGAGGTAAAAACAATTCAGGCCAAAAACAATGAAGATCCTTTATCCGCCTTATACCCACCTGCGCCACCTCATGGCCGTATATATATAGCGCTTCCGAAAGATGATGAGCGCAAAGCCTGCTTAGCGATATGCTAAGGGATTAAATGGTGACAGCTGGCGTGAGGGATGAGTGTAAGGGATATCACTGTGGTCAGTGGGGACGGTGTGATCTCCCTCAGGTATGACAGCACACACACACCCTCGGACGGAGAGCTTTCCTTCAGTGTGCATGAAGGTGTGTTTCCCCTCCTTTAGTGAGATAGAGGGAGGAGAGGTTTCAAAGGCTGAGGGAACAGAGAGATGAAAAATATACAGGAAGTGAGAGGAACGAGGGAATGAGAAAAAGGAGGAGGAGGAGGAGTGTCCCTTCTTCATGAATGAGGGATGATTTTGTCGCTGCAGGAGGACAGGCTGTTCATCTTTCATAAGTTCACTGGCAGAAGGGGAGAGAGGGAGCCAGTGACGAGAGAGAAAGAGGGGAAAAAGAGAGGAGGTAGAGGGCAGAGAAGTGAAAGAGAAGGAAAGAGGAGAAGTAGGAGAATGAGATGCTCTCTGGAGTCTTCTGGACTGTACGGAATTGGTTCTGCAATATACACAAAACCATGTGCCAGAAAGATAGTCATCATTATGTGTGTGTGTGTGCGCGTGTGTGTGTGTGTGTGTGTGTGTGTGTGTGTGTGTGTGTGTGTGTGAATGAATGTAAGTGTGTGTGACTTCATTTTAATTTAAATACTGCAAGGTTTTCCTTGAAGCAGTGGCACCAGGTTAACAATGTGATTTGCATTGCAATAGAGATGCCAGTCCAAAACATGTTGTTACAACATGCTTATAACACATTAG
>NC_045167.1:15292532-15307532 GCF_900700415.2 Clupea harengus | reverse complement strand
TTAAAAAAAGACACGTCTATATGCTCTTCAGATATTGATCTTTCTCTCGCTCGCTCACTCTCTCTGGAATCCTGTTCTCTAAACCAGCTTTTCATCAATGGTGCTCAGTCCTTAAATCTGAGTACCTCCTCTAGAGAAATCTCAGGCTGCTGGATTCACAATCACACATTCTCTTTTTTCCACCCCTCTCTCTTTCTATCTCCCTCTCTCCCTTCCTCCCTCTTTCTTTCTCTCTCTCTCTCTCTCTCTCTCTTTTGGCTGGTGTAATACAGGCACCCATTTAATTGGTTAAGTGGGGCTGTTTCCCTCGTTTGCAGGGGAGTGGAGATCAGAACTCCTTTCTGATGAAAACATGTAGCCAGCTCACTGCACTGGAGTGGACCTGAGGAGGAACAAGACTGTGTGTACTAAAGAGGTGAACCAAACAATAAAGGCAATCGCCCACAGCAAGCACAGCGACGGTCGAAGTCGATGGGGTAATTCTATTTGTTGCAGTAAATAGCTGCACACATATAACTTGTAATGAGACTGACTGTATTTTTTCGTTTTCAATATAGGCTAATCATCCCCTTCACTTCATGCAATGGGAAATTGGAATAGAAAATAGTTAATATGTCGATGACTGTGTCTTTTTGGTGCTTATTTTCCAAGAGCCTACGTGGTGATTTGCACCATATCACATTTCCTCCACTCGAGGGGCATCCATTAAAGAAACTCACCCTTTAGGGACACTGAGTCACATCCACTGGAGGGGCACTTCTCCATTAGAGGAACGACTCATTGGGCACTTCATCATGTTTTCTCGCCTGTAGGAGAACCCTATACAGCACTGCATCCCATTTTCACTACTGGAAAGGGACACCATCATGGGTCCTTGGAACACTGCCGTGTAGGGGCGGCATAGAGGGCACTTCCTAACAGCACCCTTTACCACTGGAAGAACACCCACAGAGAATGTCAAGTTTAGACCAATGTAAGGGCACCTTATAGGGCACTGTATCACCTTTCCTCCACTAGAAGGGTACTCATTAAGACACGTTATGGAATTGTCTTGCTCTAGAGGGCACATCATCATCATTTATTGAATGAAGGGGCACCCTAGAGGGCACTCAATCTTTTTTTCCCATGTAAAGGGCAGGCAATATGGCACTTCCTCTCATCTTCGCCCCTCTACATTTGGGCACTTTAGAGATGCTTTTCCAACCATGGGGGCACCAGGGGGCACCTCCCCCTGAGTCCACAGGTGCCACTTGCATTGGATTTGGATGGTGTTGGCATGCCTGGCCAGTGTAGCTGTTTCTGTAGCCTACACAATGTGAGGTAAGATATCATTTTTCAATTACAAATCAGTCAGCTAGCTAATTTGTATTAGCCAAGGGGCAATAAGCACATATGGGTGGATAAATATGTTATCTTTACCAGGTGACTGTTTCGGCTATTGTTCTCAAGCACAGTCTTCTAACAGAAAGATGTCTATAATTCCTGTGTCCTGTGTGTATAATGTCCTGTGAACAGTTCGGGGAATCGTTTGTTAGCCAAGATATAGCCTCCCATCATCCATTTTAATAGCCTACAACCTGGATGGTGATTGACAAATGTGTAGTGTTAAGGTTTAAGTTGCTTTATAAATCTTACTTATAGTTGAGTTTCATTTGCTGGCATCTGCACCACATTTTCTGACAAGAGCAAGGCGACGGCGATGACCGCCTCGTTGTTTCACCTGATGTATGTGTTGCCCTATTCACTTCATTAGATTCTATTACATTCCTAATGGTCGCATGCCATTGGTCACCTTCACAATGTTTGCCGTGTGTTAACCTTTATGTGGCGTTAGCACATGATTGTCGTAGTGACGCCATAGTGATGCTACTGTGATGTCAAAGAGGGATCCAGGAGATGAGGAACAAAAAGACTGTTCAATAAGACACCCAAAACTGCAACAAAAAACTCTACCAAATCCACAGAAACACACATATATCTCCATAAATAAATGTACAGATAAAAATATGTCCCTCATAAAACAAACACCCACACGCAGCAGCAGCAGCAGCTGAACTGAGGCATGTGGGGGAAGAGTACATATTGACTCGTCTCTCTGTGTGGAAGCACGGTTTGGGTGCTGCTTGCATCAACTGCAGGGGTAGCGGGAGAGGCGCCATTGTAGCAGTAATTATACCCCACCCCCTCCCCCTGCCCACCAATACCCTGCTAGCTCATGGCCCAGAGCTGTGGAGCATTCCCACTCCTCCACCCTCGACTATCAATCAGGAGCGCGAGTGACTGGCAATAATTCCATTAATCAGCATAATTAGCCCCTATCTGGCCCTCGTCAAGTCTCAGCAGATGCATCACTTAAGATTTGTGTCTGTTTTTTATTCCACATTTCTGATAAACACAGTCTCTGCTTTTCCCAAAACATATGCAGATTCTACCCTGTCCCCATTTCCCTACCCCTTTCCACACATGCATTCTCTTTCTAGAATGTTCTTCGAAGTGGCTGTCACATTAGCGCATAGCAGATTACACCTTATGTCTGGCTGATTCCAAACTGCTGAGGCCACTTGGTGCTCATACACTCGAGAGAAAGAGTGTGTGTGTGTGTGAGTGCATGTCTGTGTGTGTGTGTGTTGTGTGTGTGGGTGTGTAAATGAGCTAAAAACACACATGGCACTCAGCGAGAGACAATTTGCAAACAAGAGCACAGAAGGCGTTGTTAGAAACAACGTTTATCCCTCCACACTACATTTACCCCATCTTCTAGTTGCTCTCGCATTCATATACACTCACACATACATACAAACGCACACAATCACACACTACCTCACACTCTGCTAGTCAATTTGTTCTCTCGCTTTGCAACATTTGTCATCTTATGCCAACACTGTGAAATATACACTCACACTTGCATACAAAGTATCTCTCACATTTCAAGCAAATTCTATCTTCTCATCTGTTGTACGCACACCTCCTCACACCATTACATAGGAAAAACACACGCCCACATCATCGCACATACATACAAAACAAACTCGCTCTTTCTCACTGTTCCTTCCTCCCTCCCTCTCCCTCTTTCCTTCTCTCTCTCCCTCTCTCCTTCTCTCTCTCCCGCTCTCCTTCCCTCTCTCTCCCTCTCTCTCTCCCTCTCTCCCTTTCTCCCTCTCTCCTTCTCTCATTTTCTCTCTCTCCCTCTCTCCTTCTCTCTCTCTCTCTCTCTCTCTCTATTTCTCTCCCATATCTCTGTGTGTGTGACAGCCCTGATCTGGCCATGATGACTTGTCACTGGGAGGATGATGGATGAGAGTGTGTCAGGGACCCCTGTGCAGCAGAAACCACCACTGAATCACCCCCGCTGAGGCTAGTGCCAAGACTCCACCACCAAGTACCCGCTCTCCGCACTCCTACTTCCAAACTTTTAAAAACAACAAGCCAAAGACGCCTGTGACTCAACCTCACAAACACAAACAGACCCACACTCACTCACTCACACACCCAAAAACACACACATAATCACAGCTCTGGGAATTCCTATGCCGACTCTACTGTCGTTTTGTGAGGACGTGTTTTTTAGCGTCTGTAACCTTTAGCGAGCCGACATGTTGTTTCCTGCTGAAGTGCTCCCGAGACAGCGGAACAGAAACGTGTGGGAGGAAGCTGTCTGTTGCTTTTGGGGCTTTATATTTATTTGAGTGTAATTTATTTATTTTTTGTGAAAGTCAGGCGTGCCGCACATACTAAAACCAACCTGAGGGGGTACAAAATGCTACTGAAGAGATCTAAAGCAAGGATGGATTCTCAGAGGCTTTAGATCTGTAACCTGTGTCCGAGGGTCCATTGCCCTTATGGGTCAGTGGAGATCCAAGATTCCGACACAAACTGCCAGCGCTGACAATCATCAATTAAGATTTCAGGATTCAAGCTTTTTTATGTGTCAACAATATAGGTTGCTTTACTGTCCTGCTGTATCCTATACCTGTATCTAGTGGCTAGACATACACACCCTTTGAGTGGTGCAGATTAGTTGTATAATATAATGTGTGTTTTCTTGCCATGAGTGAACACATATACAACAGTAGGAAATAATTTAAAAACATGAGACACGCTGCCATTCTGGCCATTATGTGAAGTATCAAGCAGAATTTTGCACTGAACTCAAATTCTCAAGAAGGACAAGTCCGGGGATGGGTTGGAACTACCTCAATGAGACTCCACCTTGATGAAGTATGCTTATCTGATAAATAAGGATGTTCTAACTTGTACCTGGTGCTTAATACCAGTGTGCACTACTTTGTCTTTTGTCTAAGTCACAACTTTATTGCTTTCTTATCTCCCTGGCAGCCCTATGCCCCTGTCTAACCAGGTCGGCCACTGGGCACTCCGCATCCCAAAACAGGTCGTTTGCGGACTCCTCGGCCGCCAGAGCTTGACAAACGATGGCCGCCGCGCATCAGTTAGAGGCCATCAATCAAGCCTGGCAACTGGCACAGTCTGTGGGGGCACACTTGTTTCAAACGCCGCCGCCATCGACTCGACCCAACACCGCAGTCTCTGCCTTTGAATCCCTGGCACCTGAGAGATTAGATCTCTGATTGCCGTGGTAGCAGCGGAGAGATAAAGGGGGGGATTGAGTGTGGAGTTGTGGTGATACAGTTTTCTCCACTTCAACAAAGGATGGATACCTCAGGCCAATTTCTACCTGTGTGCACAGTGACTGTTCACCAGTATAAAGAGGCACGGAGGCGGTGCTTTTGATGTACATAGATACATCTCTGGAGACATCAGTGTTGTAACTTCACCTGCTAAGTCTTACAGTGAAGAGGTGCCCTACTCAATACCACAGTAGGACACCGGCACAGGAGAGAGACAGAGGAGTATTTATATATAGACAGAAAAAGATTGAGAGGTGTAATTATACCCAGCTACATTATTTATAGCCCTGAGTGGATCTGACAACTCTTGTTTCCGTATCCTACACATAGGGGATGCTGAATGTGACCCATTTAAGGGATCCTAACATGCAGCAACAGAGGCTAGGTAGAAGAACGGTTGACTGCCAGCCTTAAGATTTGTACTCGCGTGTTCCAGAACAGAATCTTGAACTGGTCTCCGTAGGGATCTTTGTTTGAGGGAGTTTATTAGTTCCCTGGTGCGTGACGCTGGGCATATCATAGTCTCTCTCAATGAATGGCTGGGGTGGTGCTGAATAGCTGGCTGCCCAGTGGAAAGTGAGTGTGAAGCGCTCGTTTTTGAATAAGTAAAAAAAAAAAAAAAAAAACACAATGCGAATGCAGTCCATTTGTCATTTAAATTGATTCAATTTGGTCCAGCTCTCTTACTAGAGTCTCTACACAAGTAATGTCACCATAATGAAACAGGGTCCTTCACTTGAAAGAGGAACGCATTTGTGGGAATAGGCTATTGCCAGGGCAGTCAAGCAAAACTACTCTCCCTCTCTCTCTCTCTCTCTCTGGGCTATGAGAAAAAGTACCTGATAAAGTGCAAAGTATCTTCTCTATGGCGCATGCTACACTTAGCCAAGAAACAAAACAAAAAAAACATTTAATTGACCTCAAAGCAGGTTGAACCCACAGGCACACCTGAAGAATGTTGCCAATTAGGAATACAGAGATAAACACACAGACAGAATAGACCACAACACTTGTGTTAAACCCTTATTGTGTTATGTCTGAAACGTGTTTACCGGCTTAAGGTCATTACCTCACCTTGAGGATGAGATGTAATCCTGAGAAGGGACTTGACAAAGCCAGCAGGTGGCAAATTGTTGCTCTGCTTCCCCTCGGAGGCCTAGACTGGAATCTCTCCCTTGACCTGTCTGATCGACTCACCGTCACAGAATGAGCAAATGAACCAATCCCAGGGAACCTGAGCAGAAGTCAATCAGTCTATTTTTAGACACTGTACTTTTCCTTCTGTTTTTCACTGCCTGACCTTAAGCAGCCACTGGGTGGATGAATATAGATGGAGCATATGGATGTGTGTGAGTGAGTGTGTGTGTGTGTGTGTGTGTGTGTGTGTGTGTGTGTGTGTAGGAATTCATGTGTTTGTGTGTGTGTGTGTGTGTGTGTGTAGAAATGCATGTGTTTGTGTGTGTGTGTGTGTGTGTGTGTGTGTGTGTGTGTGTGTGTGTGTAGGAATTAATGTGTTTGTGTGTGTGTGTGTGTGTGTGTAGAAATGCATGTGTTTGTGTGTGTGTGTGTGTGTGTGTATAGAAATGAATGTATATGTGTGTGTGTGTGTGTGTGTGTGTGTGTGTATGTGTGTGTGTGCATGTGTGTGTAGGAATAAATGTATATGTGGGAGTGTGTGTAAGAGCAGTTGGTCAAAAGTGAGCACAAGGCTGAGGCTGAGGCTGAGGCTGAGGCTGAGGCTGAGGCTGAGGCTGAGGCTGAGGCTGGGCTGCTGCTGCTGTCACTGCTCTCAGTGTGCCTGCCCTGGGGACCAGTGACACGTCTCCACATCCCCCATGATGAATAATTGTGGGGCCGGAGAGAGGGAGGGGAGAGAGAAGCATTGTAAGACATCTGGGACCTCAGCTGAGTGGACAGGAAGTGGAAAGTGTTACCATGGCGACTGGGGGGGGGGGGGGGGGGAGACTTGTCCGCTGCACCCCTCCCTCCCAAGGTTACTTCCTGATAAGCATGAAACACACACAGTTACATTCACCTACTCATACACAGACAACCCTGTGTGTGTCCCTATGGGGAAGGGTGTGGAATATGTTATGTAAAGCCCTGGGTAATTAATGTTGAGCCTGCCCCTGCCCCCATCCCCACCTCGCCATTTTCAAACCCATCCCAGCCCCTTACACTTCTGCTCATGCTAATTAGAATAAAGACAGACCCCGCAGGAAGCACATCCACACCACACACACACACACACACACACACTCGCGAGTGCACACACACAATCTCTCCCTCACATACTCAGAACATCTTCTCACACATTCATGCTCAGATTCTCTCTACATCTCACTGTCTTTCAGTTTCTCACACAGTAGCCCACACATAGCATACACATGCAAACTGTCATACTGTTGCACACACAAACACAGACACACACACACACACACACACACACACACACACACACACACACACACACACACACACACACACACAATGACAGAAAGAGAGAGGTTGAGCTATTCAGGACCTAATTGAGTCATCCATCAGGGGTTGTAGAAGAGAATCCTGTGGTTGGCATTTAAGATGAAAGAATGTGGGGAATGTGCGTGTATTTGTGTGTGTGTGTGTGTGTGTGTGTGTGTGTGTGTGTGTGTGTGTGTGTGTGTGTGTATGTGTGTGTATCTGTGTGTATACATATGTGTGTGATATGTTTATGTCAAGTATTCACTGTAAGGCAGAGAGCTATGGGGAGAGCAGCTGAATCCTGGGGCTGTCGTTTTAAGGAAAAGCCTGCAGGGCAAGAGTTGGTATCCTCTCTCATCCCACACACACATGGGAAGGCAAGAACGTTCTGACTAGTCAGGCATTGTGTGTACACGGGTGTGTGTGTACACGGGTGTGTGTGTATCTGCAGTGCTGATCGTCCTCTTTTGTTTTGGTCTAATTTTAGACACTTATGCAAGTCTTTCAGTTAGTAATAGAAAAAGCACGAGTGTTTGTGTGTGTGTGTGTGCGTGTGTGTGTGTGTGTGTGTGTGTGTGTGTGTGTTTGTGTGTGTGCGTGTGCGTGTGCGTGTGCGTGTGCGAGTGTGTGCGTGCGCATTTGCAGAAGGTCCGGCAGACTTGAATAATGGATGGCCTGTATGTTCAATCCTGCACGATCGCTCCTGCACATTCCCTTCTCCATCTCCTGATTGGTGTTACACAGAAAAGTGTGGCCTTGGCAATACAATGATGACGTACTCCCTGCATAAATACTTATTGAGACTCTCTCCCTCGTCTCTGCTCTGCGCCCCTCCTCCTCCCCCTGGCTCATTAGTGTAAACTTCACTTATATTTATTCACAAAATTCGTCGTGGTTTTATAACCTCCCTTTCATATTCTCTTCAACCTCAGTGAATACGACAAAAGTATTCTCGAGTGGGCCAATTTAGTTCAAAGGTATTATGCTGTTTTGCTGCATTTTCGTTTGGACTGAAGTGAAGGTGAAGGTGAAGGTTGAGTTTCGGAGTGAGTCAGTTACCCAGTTACGCTCTGTCATCTCTCCACAGAACAGAGTAAGGGTCACAGCTACAAGGTTGGTCCACTGATTTGATTGTTTTAAGCCCCTTTTAAGGACATTTCTGCCTCCACTAGTCTTTCTTGAATTTCAGACCATGTATTTCATACACTGCTTTCTTATTTTGTTTTATTCTCTATGAAGTATTTGATCCCCTTCATTTTCATTGGTTTATTTTTGTACTGCTTAACGGCCTTGTATTTCAAAGTTCCCTTTTTATTGCCACTGTTAATGAATTTCTGATTTACGCCTCTTTGTTGCTTTATTCAACAACATTGACCATATTTGTTGTAACTACATGCTGTAATGCTAGATAAGTGCTAAATAAATAATGTAATTATTATATCATGTTCAATGCCTACCTCAGCAGAAATTATGAAACTGCAGTAACTGGCAACAGCAGTACAGCACGGACCAGCAAAGAAACCGCCACATAGCATTTGTACTGGACTAGAGGCTCCACGGTATCCATCAGTATTTACTCACCGCAGCCCTGCCCCAGCAGTGCTGTGTGCCGTGTGTGGGTGGGGGAGCCCCAGAGCTGTCGGGTTAGAGTGCTGCTCTGCTGGGCTGTGCTGGGGGGCTGTCACAGGCCCTGCTGGCTGTCCCTGGCGATAGTGGAGCAGCCAGTGATTGATGATGATGATGGGCCAGGACGGCAGCTGACTCTGGGGCCTGCTGAGGGACAACAAGCCAGATCCAGCACTGGATGGGTCTATGAGTGAAGAAGAGCCCCCACCATAGGGTTCTATGAGTGAAGAAGAGCCCCCACCATAGGCCTCTATGAATGAAGAGCCCCCACCATAGGGTTCTATGAGTGAAGAAGAGCCCCCACCATAGGCCTCTATGAGTGAAGAAGAACCCCCACCATAGGGTTCTATGAGTGAAGAAGAGCCCCCACCATAGGGTTCTATGAGTGAAGAAGAGCCCCCACCATAGGCCTCTATGAGTGAAGAAGAGCCCCCACCATAGGGTTCTATGAGTGAAGAGCCCCCACCATAGGGTTCTATGAGTGAAGAGCCCTCACCATAGGGTTCTATGAGTGAAGAAGAGCCCCCACCATAGGGTTCTATGAGTGAAGAAGAGCCCCCACCATAGGCCTCTATGAGTGAAGAAGAGCCCCCACCATAGGGTTCTATGAGTGAAGAAGAGCCCCCACCATAGGGTTCTATGAGTGAAGAAGAGCCCCCACCATAGGCCTCTATGAGTGAAGAAGAGCCCCCACCATAGGGTTCTATGAGTGAAGAAGAGCCCCCACCATAGGCCTCTATGAGTGAAGAAGAGCCCCCACCATAGGGTTCTATGAGTGAAGAGCCCCCACCATAGGGTTCTATGAGTGAAGAGCCCTCACCATAGGGTTCTATGAGTGAAGAAGAGCCCCCACCATAGGGTTCTATGAGTGAAGAAGAGCCCCCACCATAGGGTTCTGTGGATGAAGGTGCCCAACTGGAGGGTTTGCAGGTCATGGGTTGAGGGGACATTGAGGAGGGGATCATGGAGGAAGGTGTTTGTCAAGAACATCAGGTAGAAGGGGAAGTGTGGTACATAGAAGAGGGTGAAGTGGAAGAACAGTAATGTAGGGTATGGGGGTGTAGCAGAAAGGCTACACGAGACAGGGACAGGAGAAACTACAATTTTGCCTCACTGTAACGCTCCAAGGGCCTCATCAAAAAGTACCATCCTGAGCCTGTCAGACCCCATCTGATAACGAGTACAGTCAGTCTTGGTTATGTATTTACATCACATGTCCAGCCTCGGCATGTGGATGTGACCATCTGGCAAGACCAGATGTTATAACATCAGTAGTTACGGAACTCTAACGCACCTCGAGTCCTTACTTCTCCCCTCCAGAGTTCACTGAGGGGAAAACAACACCAGCCTGACCTGACCTTTAACCTTAACATAATTAACACTGATGTCAAGGAGGCCGTCCAGTGCTACCCATCCAGTCATTAGAATGCTCTGCAAATACCTATCAGATAACCAGTCGCTGAGCCGGGAGAAGATGTATCTTCAGGTAAGCATACACAGGTAAAAGAGAAGGGGACAACATATTACAAAACATGCAGTAAAAAGGTATATTTATTTTTCTTTGCTTTGGAACACTCCTTTTAAAAAAGGGGATATGATTAATCGTCTCTTCCTAGGCTTAGACCAAGCACCATTATGAAGACAGAATGTAGCCCAGATCCCAATCTGGCTCTGCAGGAAGAGCACCATCCTTTCAGCTGAGTAAGAGATGGGCGTTGGGAGTTTTAGGGTTGGTTTCTGCTATAGGAACCTATATAAAATACAGAAAGGACAAGAGCCACAGCCTTGGACTGTCAGGAAATCTACTAAGGAGACTTCTGAGAGAGGGGTAGCGAGGGAGAGAGAGGGAAGGAGGGAGCGAGGGAGGGGGAGAGTCTTAAGGGAGCAGGAGAGGGTATGTAACTCTGGGGGATTAGGGCCTAATTAGGGGTACTTTGCAAAACTGAAGCTCTTTTATGTCCTGTTTCACTTGGGCTTGCTTCCTTCCTACCTCATTCTTCCTTCCGTTCTTTTCTAGAAGGGCTTTCTTCAATTCTGGTCCTCCCAGCCCTTTCTTTTTTTCCCTTTTCAGTTCACTTTACCACACACCCCCTTCAGACCACCTCACCATCAGACCCAGACCCTGTTCAAGCGCAGCTCTTGTGAATCAGGAGAACAGACACATCTGGGGTTCTTTTTAAAAACCAGGTCCCTCCGGAACAGCAGTAAGGGAAATCATGGTGGGTTCTCATTACAGCGGGTACCAGGAACCAAGGGGGTAACACCTAGAAAATCTGAAACAGTGGGGCGACTTTTGCCTGGGGGTCACAGGAAGAATGGAGAGATAGATCAAAATGTGTGTGCCCATAACCCTGGTGAAAAGAGATGGGACAGGTAAGACCCTCTCTGAAACAGGGAGGGAGGGATGGAGGGAGGCGAGAGCGTGTGTGTGTGTGTGTGTGTGTGTGTGTGTGTGTGTGTGTGTGTGTGTGTGTGTGTGTGTGTGTGTGAGAGAGAGATAGAGATAGCTGAGACTGTTTTTAAACAGAGAAAGGGTTAGGGCAGCCAGAGGGCAGTCTGAAATTCAGTGATCACTGGATGATTTAAAATAGAAAGAGAGCAAGGTAAAAATTCAGATTTTGTGTTGTGGTGTTGAATAATGCAGAGACAGAGGAGACAGAGTCAAAGCAAAGAGAGAAGAGAAAACAAAGGAAAGGAGAAGAGAGGGGGCAGAGGACAGAGTAGAGAAAAGAGAAGAGCAGTGGTGTGTGTGTTTGTGTGTGTGTGGGTAGAACACACGTTCAGCTCTAACTCTTCTTATGTAGACCAAGTAAACAGCAGCACCCAGTAAAAGTCTTCCTCTTTCTTTCTTTCTTTCTTTCTGTGCGTGTGTATGTGTGTGTGTGTATGTGTGTGTGTGTGTGTGTGTGTGTGTGTGTGTGTGTGTTCCTCTACCTGTCACTATCAGTCGCTATATTTGTTTCCTCTCACCCTTTGGCTCTGTCTGTCTGTGTACTCTTTCCCCTTCCCTCCGCTGTGCATTAGCGCTAAGTGCTAGTGTGAGCAGCACTGACGCACCACGACCAGAGTGTGTGTGTGTGTGTGTGTGTGTGTGTGTGTGTGTGTGTGTGTGTGTGTGTGTGTGTGTGTGTGTGTGTGTGTAAAAGGATGGGTAGGGGTATGATGTATACAGGAGCACAGGCAGTGGGCTGTTAATGAGGGTTGATTGACGGTTAAAGAGACATGCCATGTCTGTCCACAGGGAAGCACACAGAGTGCATGAGTGTGTGTGTGTGTGTGTGTGTGTGTGTGTGTGTGTGTGTATGTGTGAGTGTGTGTGTGTGCGCATTCGTGTGTTGAAGAGAATGCAGGAGGGTATTTAATGCACCATGTGGTGATGTGTGTTTATGTTGTCAAGGACCTCATACCATTGTACATAAAGGCACTTAATAGGTTGTTTCCGTGTGTCTGTGTATGTATGTGTGCCTTCGAGGCCAAGTTGTGCAGTGAAGCATTAAAAGTGTGGCGTCTGCTTGTGCGTGTGTGTTTGTGTTACCTCTGAGAATAGAGTGAGACATTTAATGTGTTATCAAGCGTGTGTGTGTGTGTGTGTGTGTGTGTGTGTGTGTGTGTGTGTGTGTGTGTGTGTGTGTGTGTGTGTGTGTGTATGTGTGTGTGTGTGTGTCGCGGTAATTACTATAGTTGCTCAGATAAGGGCCAACTCAGAGACTGTTTAGCTATTGCCATACACCACAAATAAAGACAGCTTGATGGTTTCAGCAAGGATTACTGAGTCTTTTGCGTGTGTGTGTGTGTGTGTGTTTGTGTGTGTGCACGTGTGTGTGTGTGTGTGTGTGTGTGTGTGTGTGTGTGTGTGTGTGTGTGTGTGTGTGTGTGACTGTGTACAGCTCTTTCCAGGCTTCCGTTTGACTATGCTGCTAATGACAAGTACAAAACTCAGAGTGGTGTTGCCAGCTGTACGTCTGTTTGTTCTCTGTGTGTATGTGTGCCTGTCTACTTGTGTGTCTTTCATCAGTGTGTCTTTTGCAAATGTGTGTTTCGGAAATGAATGTGTACGCAGACCACAGTGTAGCACTAATGATGCCAAGGAGTGCAGATATAGGGGGGGGGGGAATCTGTGTGAGTATGTGTGTGTGTGTGTGTTTGTGTGTGTGTGTGTGTGTGCATTTGTGTGTGTGTGTTTGTGTGTGTGTGTGTGTTTGCGTGTATGTGGTTTTGTGTGTGAGAGAGAGAGAAACAATGAGATGAGGATGTGTTTGAGCCAGGTTGAGCCCTGTCTTTTTGTCTCTGTCACATTCTCTCCTTCCTGTTCGAGTGGGTGTATGAGAGTGTGTGTGTCTCTGTGTGTTTCTGTGTGCGTGTCTGTGTCTGTGTGTGTCTGTGTGTGTGTCCGTGTGCGGGTTTGAGTGTGTGTCTGTGTGTGTGTGTCTGTATGCGTGTCTGTGTGTTTGTCTGTGTGTGTGTGTGTGTATGTCTGTATGCGTGTCTGTGTGTTTGTCTGTGTGTGTGTGTGTGTGTGCGTGCGTGTGTGAGATTGATGGCAGTAATAATCATAATCGTTCTCCGCCGCTCTCTGAATAATTCAGCCATCTAATAAAGCCAGCTTGACGTGAGGAGAGAAGCTGAAGATGCAGCCGAACAATTACAACTTTCTCTCTGTGTCATGCATTTGTGTGTGTGTATGTGTGTGTGGATGTGTGTGTGTGTGTGTGTGTGTGTGTGTGTGTGTGTGTGTGTGTGTGTGTGTGTGGATGTGTGTGTGTGTGTGTGTGTGTGTGTGTGTGTGTGTGAGTGTGTGTGGATGTGTGTGTGTGTGTGTGTGTGTGTGTGTGTGTGTGTGTGGATGTGTGTGTGTGAGTGGATGTGTGTGTGTGTGTGTGTGTGTGTGTGTGTGTGTGTGTGTGTGTGTGTGTGTGTGTGTGTGTGTGTGTGTGTGTGTGTGTGTGTGTGTGTGTGAGTGTGTGTGGATGTGTGTGTGTGAGTGGATGTGTGTGTGTGTGTTAGACAGAGAGAGTGAAAGTGAGAGAGCATGATATAGAGCGCGGAAGAAAAATGTTCATTCAAGGTGACTCTACAGATCACACCATGTGTGTGTATGTTAGGGCTGTCAAAATTGCTCAAAAATGACGTTCGAATATTCGCTTTAAAATAACACATATATTCGAACATATTCGAATTTCTGGTTGCGCATTAGGCACGTCAATAACAGGACAAATTAATACAACGAGACATAACTACTTGTATAGGTAATTTATTTAAGTTTAAACATATTTAACAACATATTACCTACACAAAAATGAGTAAATTAACTAATGGCCAAGACCGCAGAGCTTGGCCTCTCCCTCTCTCTGCCTCTCCCGCACCGTCGCGCTCTCTGCGCATAGAGGTTTAAATGAACGACAACAAGGAATACGGTACCTCGGTTCCAGTGCTTCACAGAACTCCCTGAAGCCTATCCCATCCACCACACTGATCGGCCCCATGTCCTTGCATATGACCGAAATCAATTTTTGCGTGCAGGCCTCCTGTCGTGCCGCAGGCAACGAACTTGTGACGGACGGCGCAAAATATGTATCCAGACGTGGCTGTTTCGCTGAAGTTCCACATATTATGCCATATTCACTTGGATACACATTTTGGAGATGTAGCCTCGAGTTGCTAGTTGTTGAATGGTAAGCTAACGCTAGCTTACATAGCTTACACACTACTTTATCTGTAGGCTCAACAAGTTTACAATCAACTGCCCAAAATCCGAAATATTTCCAGACATCACTCTTTAGATTTTTGGGGGTTACAATCACTTTCTCTGCTGCGGTCAAGCAGGGTTCTGCACTTTCTGCCATCTTCCACCAAGTCAACTGTCAGCAGTGAGGCAACTTGTTGAGCCTACAGCTAAAGTAGTGTGTAAGCTAGAGTTAGGTTACCATTCAACAACTAGCAACGTGGGGCTACATCTCCAAAATGTGGAGATGTAGCCTCAAGTTGCTAGTTGTTGAATGGTAAGCTAACTCTAGCTTACATAGCTTATACACTAAAGCTGTAGGCTCAACAAGTTTACCATCAACTGACCAAAATCCGAAATATTTTCAGACATCACTGTTTAGATATTTGGGGGTTACAATCACGTTCTCTGCTGCGGTCAAGCTGGATTCTGCACTTTCTGCATCTCGCAAGTCAACTGTCAGCAGTGACTCTGTGCCAGACAGTGCGACTCCTGTGACCTGTCCCTGATCTCAGGCACGCGCCCACCCGCAAAGCAGAAAGTGCT
>NC_045167.1:15280032-15290032 GCF_900700415.2 Clupea harengus | reverse complement strand
AAATAATTGTGAGTACGGTTTTTGCCATAACCGAGCAGCCCTACTTGCCCGTGACCAAATGCACACACACACACACTCTCTCTCTCTACTTCCAAGGGAGTATGCCAGATAATAAGTAGTGTGTTGGCTTGAGCTTATCTCCCTAATACGATTGAATCTCATGGAAACTCGACAAAGCACACCCAACAGATCCCTAGCACAGGCATCAGCCAACTTCACAGCATAACGTTCCTGGACTCACAGAGTCAACATGGAAGAAACCTGTCTTGCAAGTCGACAAATACTACATTAGCAATCAGACTTACAGTCTAAGCAGCATTTACACCACTGAAGGATGGATACCCAGCAGGAGAGCCAGCACATTTCAGTGATTAAAAACAGTCCACCTTAAAGTCCACTCACTGCCTTGATGGTATTAAGGGGATCAGCCGAAGCTGGTGAAGTGATAATGACATTAAATATAAAGGAGTCTGTTACTTCTTCTGCGGTTTATTTATCTGTTCAAAACAGAAGCTTTCCTTTGAAACCATGACAAGTAATTTATTTCATTTCTCCGTGGATTTGTTTGTTTCCGACTTTTTATTTGTCTATTTCTTTCATTCTTGCCGTCCTATTTCAATTATGTATATCCCCCCAAAAATATGATTACAGCTCTGTCAGAAAGCTTAACACCTTAACAGTCCATTAAACGTGTGTTTCAAGACACAAAAGAAACGACCTGTCACTCGAAATGAGGTAAACAAACGTCTTATTCAGCTGTTTAACTTCAAGCAGCTGCCCAACACCATTTCAACAAAAAACATTTTGGTTTATCCCAAGACACACACAAATAACACTGGCCTTGTTACGGATAGAAATCTAGCAGCGTAGATTCTCTTCTGGGACCCCAGCGGAGTGAAGCTGGACTTTGACACAAATGGCTCAAAGGTGAGAGGTCAATGTGAAAGGTACACTCACAGGGCACAGTGCGGAGGTAGAGGTTGTCCCGGATGATCTGCTGCAGCTCGTGGTCCAAAGAGCCTTTCTGGAATCGCAGGCTGAGGTAGCGGCGGAGGTCTTTGTCAACGACGCCCCCTACAGGTGTGGAGGAAGAGCATGGTTAGCAACTCTTCAATGCACATAAGTCAGGAGGGGAAAAAAACTAGAGGGGGGAAAAAACAAAGAAAGAAAGGAAATAGCAGAGACAGAAAGACAGAGGAAGAGAGAGAGAGAGAAAGAGGGAGAGACTAAAGACAGAGAGAAAGAGTGTTTGTCCAAAAACTGAAGAGTGTTGGTCTTGAAAAACATGTGCATTCTAAAGTCTTATGTTCTTAAGTTTGTTTTCCCCAGAGAACCAGCACAAGGTTTCTACTGGTTGGAGCAAATGTGTGTGATTCTTAAAGAGAGGGGGGAGAGCACTGGTATAGCAGACAAACCCAAGGGGCCCTATCATCATACATAATGGTGCATACATTTGGGCATTAACATGCTCATTTGCACTACACACACATCTACACACACACTCATGTTCACATATATACATAAAATTAGCGGCTGGTGCTTTTACAAACAGGGGAAACACAGTTGAGATAATTTTCTGATGGCACAAATACATGAACTGATGTTGTCGGTATCTGTAGCCCATTCAACAAAATGAACATGATGCACTAAAAATTAAGCTAGCTAGCTAGCACTGCACAGTGCTCCGTTCTCATAACGTACACTAACCCACCTACCAATTAACCTGCAAAACAAACGTAGCTTATCAAATATATATAGAAATCTGCATTACACATTTTATTGAAAATGCACAGTAAATGATGAGACAAACACTTTTTGTATTGGGTAATTGTTCAGTTTTAATACATATTCTTAGATTTCATTATTAATTCTAATTTTTTTTTATTGATTCAGAACCCTCTCAGACAAAGGTCAAAGCCTATTGTCCAATAAATGTTGATCTTCTCTGCATTTAAATTAAGTGCACTTCCAACTACCATAGGGTCCTCTTTGATGCCTGGCGTCAGTGGGATCCTTTGGGCTGTGCTTCCACAGCATGTCACGGTCAAGCGAACGCAAGTTAGACTACGTTCATGTGAAAGCCAATCATTTGCCAATTATTTGTTAAACTTGCCTATTCTCGAAATACATTCATTTGAACAAACAGCTATGTTTTTCATTTTTGGTTCCCTTAAAGGCAGTGCAGACATTAGCACTGTGGTTGGGGCCAATCTCACCACACAAACGCCTGTTGTAAAGAATCTTCAGGATATTGTCTGATAATCTGAGAACAATATCTACAGTGCAACATTTCCTGCCCCCAAAAGATTGTGAGAAGGTGGTCCCCACTTTCATTTCTTCCAGACTGGAAACTGAAACTGTCCAAAATGAGGCAGCAGGACTTTTAAAAAGTGTGATTATCTCACACCTCTTTTAGCTACACCACACTGGCTCCCAGTAAAGTTTAGGGTTGATTTTAAGACTTTATTATTTGTTTTTAAGGCTGTGAATGTTCCAGTGTCAGCGTACATTTAAAATCTATTGACCCCCTTATCCTCCGTAAAGGATTCTCTAATGAACTTTTACTGGCTTTACCTTGGCCAACTTTTCCATCTAAGGGAGATAGAGCTTTTACTGTTGTTAGTCTTAAATTAAAGTCTCCCAACACATCTCAGATCTGCTGCCTGCATTAAGACTTTTAAAGCTTGACCAAAACCGTACTTTTACACACTTGCATTCTCTGGATTTTATTTTATTTTATTCTTCTTTTTTTTTTTTTCAGTCCAGTCTGAGGTGGTGCTTTTATTTGTGCTTTTAGTTCAGCCTGAGGTTTTTATGGTCTTGGTCAAGTCTATTCTTAATTTTAACTTTTATTGTGTTTTACCCCATTAGCGCTTTTATTTGGTTCACTTAATTAACTTGGTTAATCTATTTTTATGTTTGTATTTATAATTTCATTTATTTATTTTCCATTTGATCTCATTCTAACTTGCTGGTCTTTAATTGTGTTTATTGTTTTATTTACTCCATTTACTCATACGTCACTGTTAATTATGCTCTTCTACTCCCTTTTATTAGGTTTATTTGTCTCCTTTTATTTCATTTAAATTTTGTCTAAAATTCATTTCTATGCACTTACCTCAACTGCTTTGGTATGACTCTTCGTCTTTAATGTGCTATACAAATAAAGTTGACTTGAGTAATAATGATATAAGTTCTTATAATAAGTAAATTTCACCATTTTCGCCGTGCTTCCTATGCAGTCTTGAAGCAATCGCCACTGATGTACACAAGTACACAAGTACACACACATACACACATACCCAAAACCCAAACGAAAACAGACACACACACACCACACCACACACACACACACACACAGAGGATGGGAACAGGAAAAGGGAGGGCCAGGGAATGAGAGGGCTAATGAGCGGAGTTCACACACACACACACACACACATACACACACACACAGAGGGCGAGAGAGAGAGAGAAAGAAAGGGAGAGAGAGAACCCCGTCTGACGCCACCACAGACTGAATTAGGGGGAGAAACGCTGAGGCTGCAAAGAGGAGATCTCTCCCTCTCTCTCTCCCTCCCTCTCTCTCTCTCTCTCTCACAGAAGATCACATTTAAACAACAGGTTCTGTTTGTTGGTCTTTTGGTGATGATTTCATCCTCTGCTTATGTTCACACACACACACACACACACACACACACACACACACACACACACACACACACACACACACAGGCAGTACTGGGGGCCAGGGGCACCACTAAATGTCAGAGCAATTTGTCTGAGTGCGTCCCTAACATGTGCAGCACGGCTGGGGGTCTCACAGGGGTCCTTTATTAGCCCTTACACACACACGCACGCACACACACACACACACACACACCCACACACACACCGATATACCCACATATACACAATCTCTCTCTCTCCCTCTCTCTCTTAAACACGCACACACACACACACACACACACACACAGTATTGTACCCATAGATATGCATGCACAAGCTTGCTCAACCATACACATACACATACAAACACACACACACAGACACACACACACACACACACACACACACACACACAACACACCTCTGGTGGTGAAACTGGTGTTAATAGAGAGGGGGGCTTCTCAGGAAATTGTGCTTCCTCAGCAAGAGAAGAGACAGAGGGGGGAGGATAGAGAGAGCAAGAGAGAGAGAACGTGAAGAGATGGAGAGAGAGGGGGAGAGAGAGAGAGAGAGCAAGAGAGAGAGAACGTGAAGAGATGGAGAGAGAGGGGGAGGGCATAGAGTGATGCCGGAGAGGAAGAGATGGAAGGAGGGGATGGAGAGATTGGGGTGGGGAGGAGAGGATGAGGGCACAGTTAGCTCACGCATACACACACACACACACACACACACACACACACACACACACACACACACACACACACACACACACACACACACACACTCTCTCTCTCTCTCTCTCATATGCACACCACTATCTTCATGAGCTCATTCATGAGAGCAGGCATGCCAAACGGAGCAACGAAGACACAGACAGAGAGAGCGCGCGAGAGAGAAAGAGAAAGAAAGAAAGAGAGAAAGAAAGAGGGAAAGAGAGCGAGAGTGAGTCCTTCCCATTTATCAAGAGCAGCTAGAGTGACACACACACTCCATCTCCCTTTTTCGCAGCCTGAAGCATGTCCCCAGTGTGGAGCCCGGGGAAGCTGAAGCTTTGGTGGGGTTCACATAAGGAGCCTGGGCTCCCGCTCACGTCCCCCTCCACCAGCACCACCACCAGCACCAGCAGCACCAGCAGCACCATCACAGCAGAGCAGAGCAGAGCAGAGCAGAGCAGCGTCTGGCTCCCAGTCTGGCCACGCTTAATCAGACCAGTCACCTCCACAAGCCACTGATACTGAAGGAATTAGCCTAACAGCTCTCGCCCTCTCGCTCTCTCTCTGCCTCTCTTATTCTCTCTCTCTCTCTCTCTCTCACACACACATGCACACACACACATATGCGTAAACATGCGACCACACATATCCAAAGGCGTACGTGTTCACACATTCACACACACAAGCACTTGCATTGCGCACACATGCAAGCATGCACACATGCACACACACACACACACACACACACACACACACACACACACACACACACACTCACACTCACACACACATACACACTTATACAGAAGTATCCAGTCACACATATCCAAAAGCATGAGGGCTCACAGATTCACGCACACAAACACACATACACACACAGAGAGACGTTGACACGCGTGCGGGCGCACACACGCACACACACACACACACACACACGTGCGCATGCTGTAGGGTGCATGGAGAGCGTGCTGGAATACCTATGGCTGAGGTAAATAGATGTGTCAGTGAAAAACAGGCTACTTTTGCCAAGAGCTCTTCATCAGACATGTCAAATGCAATCACACACACACACACACACACATACACACACAATACACACACTTTTCACAACAAACACACTCCCTCTCTCTCTCTCTCACTCACACACACACACACACACGCACACACACACACACACGGTGATCTACAAGCGGAACACGCGCCTATGAGAGAACAGCGAGCTGAGACCTGTCCTGTCCTGGTGAGGCGACACTGCAGGCAATCCAGATTAACATGAGAAAAGAGCCGGTCACACACACACACACACACACAAACATATGGGATATATAGGACATATGCATATACTACTACAAGCAGAGACACAAGATTTTCACACACACACTATGAGCATACACACTCCTACAGGCTGGAGACACAACAATACTACACACACACACACACACACACACACACACACACACACACACACACACACACACCTCTCTCTGCAGACTGGCGCGTGCCGAGCTCCGGTCTCCACAGGTACACAGCAGCAGTGGCGGCTGCAGCGGTGGCGACAACAGCAAGAGTATCTCCACGCGCGAGCGGCAGCCGTCTCCGCGGATACCGCTCTCTCACGACAACAGCAGCCCGAGCATTCCAAAAAATAAATAAATTGAAAAAAATCCCCCCACTTTCTCCTCACACACCACCTCCTCCTCTTCCTCGTCTTCTCCACCTCCTCTTCACATCCACTCACTGTCAGCCAGATCAATCTAACACTGCGCCTCCCTCTCACCGCTCCTGCTAATCTGATCACCGCAGCGCAAAAACAGACAACAGAGAGGAGAAGGAGAGAGAAGGAGCGAGACAGGGGACGACCGTTGGAAGGCAACGGAAAAGAGAGAGAGCGCGTAATAGAGAGGGTGAGATGCTGAGAGAGTGAGTGAGAGAGAGAGAGAGAGAGAGAAAGAGAGAAGCAGGATCTGGCAGTGGGGACCTATCACAATGAGATCCCTCTCTCGCTGTTCATTGGTTGTGAGGGCTAAGGTAAGTCCTGCAGCTCCCCCTGTGTGTGGCTGGCGGTACTGCACATTGTTACCTCATTCCAGACATTCCCTTTGTGAAGCGCACCGAATTTCACCACAGGCTGGGACTGAAGAACTGAAGTTCTTCTTGATGTCCACAGAGACAGAAGTCAGACTTCAGAAATTCTCTCAGTCTGATGCTTGAGGATGTCGGACTTCATTCAGACTCTGGGTGAGACACTTCAAACTTTATTTACGACTCTAAAGTCCAAGGCTTCAGGCTTGACTCAAACTTATAATCCAAGACTTCAACAAAGGAGTCAGACACTTCACACTTGACTTAGACTCTAAGACTCTGACTTAAACTAAAGTCTAGACTAGACTCAGACTCTTGACTCCAGACTCCAGCTTAACAACCAGTCTCAAATTAGTCTCTGCCTCGAATGCTTTACACTTGCTGACTCATAAAGGTGTCCATCCAAACCCTTCTCTGCCCCAGGTCACCACACCTGACCCCTGACCCCTCCTCCTGACCCCTCTGTGACCTGAATGACCCCTGCCCTTGGAGTCACATTAGCTGAGCTCTTTGCAGCTGTGTGGAGGAGGCAAAACCTCACTCCCCAAACCCCAGCCTTACTCCTTTAGCTTTGCGGCTAACGCACCAACATCCCAGCCCCTACGGCCATGGCTCTGAGCTCCAAACCCAGGGTTCAGTAAACAGAGACGATAGCCCACTAGTGAGTGCTGTGAGAGGCTCTATGGAGCATCAAGCAGAATAGAGGGTAGGACAGGTTTATCAGTATAATGGGATCACTGGATGCTGCTGTCTGACTGATGGTGTGTGGGGGATACTCCTACCAAACACAAGTCATTGCTGTCTCACACACTGCTGGAGGTCGAAGTGCGATCAGCAGGTATGGGGGTGAGGAACAGGTGAGGTAGATTTGTCTTTTTTCCACTGTAACCTTTGTGGGAGCGTCGGAGGGAAATAGGACACACCTGGAGCTGTAAAAAGGAGTTACACATACACACTCTTTCTGTCTCACACACATACGTACATGCACACAATTACACACACACACACACACACACACATGCTCTATTCATCTAACCTATTGCCAAAGCACAGAAGCTAACAAAAGAAGATAGAGAAAAGAGAAAAAAGGCAACAATGGTACTAGAGACAGCAATTACTAATGTCCTTGCAAAACTATGCATGAATGTGTGTGTGTGTGTGTGTGTGTATCTCCATCTCCAATTCAGTGTGAGTGAGTGCGTGTGTGTTAATGCATACCTACAGTTGATGTGAACGCTCCCTCTTATTCCACTACTATGTCTCTGTTCCCCTGCTATTATTTACTGCTTTCATTCAAGGCCATTCGCTCCCCCTCTCCCCTCTGAAGGCTCAGGCCATTTCCCTGAGTGTGGCGAACAAGTTCTGAAGAGCACCATCTTAGCCCCGAGTGTGCTGTGGGTAAATGTACCATCTAAGCCTGAGTGTGCTGTGGGTAAATGTACCATCTTAGCCTGAGTGTGCTGTGGGTAAATGTACCATCTTAGCCTGAGTGTGCTGTGGGTAAATGTACCATCTTAGCCCGAGTGTGCTGTGGGTAAATGTCTACCAAACTAGTTCTGAGGTGGATGATTTCCCTGTGGGGACCAGGAGACATTTGGCTTTATTTGAGACTGCTGCTGAGGTACCCCTTCCTTTCTGCAGTTTGGGTTGACCAATGGTGGACACGGACATGTTAGAAGTAGGGGAAGAGGTGATCTGCTCAAACACAATTCTACAGTGCTGTGTGCCGGGGTGTGTGTGTGTGTGTGTGTGTGTGTATGTGTGTGTGTGTGTGTGTGTGTGTGTGTGTGTTTTCTCTGTACTGAGCTGAGCTGTATTGATCTCCTGACGGTCGGGGTGCGTTATTGTTCACAGGTTTACAGCTATGATGTAACATGAGATGGAAAAGAGAGGGATGATGATGAGAGAAGGACAAAGAAGGGAAGACTAGGGTTGGGGGGTGTGGGAATAACTAAAACAGACTGTATTCATACTATACTATGATGGGCTAATGACTGCGCACACACACACACACACACACACACACACACACACACACACACACACACACACACACGCACACACACACACACACACACTAGATACACAAGCCTTACACCGAAACGGCACACCACTATGTATTACAGAAGGTACAGTACAAATTTGTATCAAAGAATTCACAACTACACATAAAACATTATCGACATGCTTTCCATCAGCTTTCAAACATACATACACACACACACACACACGCACACACACACGCACACACACGCAAACACACAGAGAACGGGAACTACTTGACGCACTACAATCTTAGTCAGAAAACACTGCCACTGCCACACTGCCACTCCCACAAAGGTTACAGCCACCAAGCAAAGAAGAATCAAAACCAGCCAACTACCAGCACGTCCCACCAGAGTTTGTCCTTGAGAGAAGGAGAGAGAGATAGAGAAAGAGAGAAAGAGAGAAAGAGAGAGAGAAACACATCAGGCTAAATGGGGGAGGACAATAGCCAGCAGCCATTAGATTAGTCTGCAGCACAAAGGTCAGCTGGCCTGCCAAACAAGCCAGAGAGACTGCAGAGAGACTGCAGAGAGAGAGAGAGAGAGAGAGAGAGAGAGGAGACCTCCCTGTCCTGATATGACCTGAGATATGTGCAGGATAGGAATGGACAGAGATGGAGAGAGAGAGAGACTAAAAGAGAGAAAGGAAGTTCAGTCACTGTCCTCACAGGACCAGGGAGGCGCTCAGCGGAGAGATGAGGGGCCAGAAGGAGAAAGAGATATGGAGAGGGAAAGGAAGAGCACAGGTGAGTGAGAGATAGAGTGATGAAGAGAAGGTGAGCGAGAGAACGAGCAAGAGAGGGGAACAGATAGAGAGATCGAGATAGACAAGGAATGAAAACACACAAGCTCGGCGGAGGGCAGGAAGAGTGAGAGCAGGTGCTGCAGGCAGACAGGTAATTTGAGCATGACACTGAGAAAGAGGGAGAGAGAGAGAGAGAAAGAAAGAGAGAGAGAATGTTAGTGTCACAGATGGATGAGGGAGAGATGAGGTGAGATTGGGACAGTGAAGCCACAGAGAGAGATGATAATGAAACGAAGAAAGAAACGTGGGACAGGGTGACAGAGAAAACGGAGGAGAGAGAGAGAGATGGAGGGAGACCAAGAGAGATGGAGAGAGAAAGAGAGAATGGAAATAGAGAGAGGGAGAGATGGGGAGAGAGATGACACAGAATGCCTCTGTGTGAGACAGAGAGAGAGAGAGAGAGAGATGACATAGTCAGAGAAAAAGACAAAAAAATGAAAAAATCTCTCTCTCTCTCTCTGTGTATGTGTGTGTGTGTGTGTGTGTGTGTGTGTGTGTGTGTGTGTGTGTGTGTGTGTGTGTGTGTGTGAGTGTGTCACCCACAAAAACATTCTCACATGAGGGGAAAAAAAAATTCACATCTACTCCATTATTAAGGCAATATGATCGTGAAGATGATAGTTGCCATAAAACAAACATACCACACAGCAGGCCCATAATTATACTCCCCACCCACCAACACGCACACA